>NC_079901.1:19037857-19338943 GCF_024868665.1 Triplophysa rosa | reverse complement strand
TTGAAAAATGTCTAATGTGAATTCTGGCATCAGGTTAGTGGAAATAACCTCTATAGGTGCAGGTAAAACACAATAATTAAACGGAGGATACAGTAAAGAAACAGTAAATAGGAAATTAATTTTGTTGACATTGGAAATCAAGGTTTTCTCATGTTTTGCTAGAAAAATCTGCTCCAAAGGCCACTGTGCAGATAAAATTACATAGTTTTGTTCACTTGGTTTCACACAAACTTTCTCATTTCTTTTCAGATATCAGCCCGGACTAATCTTGAACACAACCTTAAAACCTTAGTGTATCTAACAAAACTTATACTGTATGTATTTGACTCTAATGCTAGCTATATATGGGCTAGATATGTTGTAACAGCCACAGGTGGCTAATAAGCTTTCAGGACATGCAGGACCACCTGGAGATTGAAAAGGTCGTAGCAGGTTAGCAACATGGCCACTGAACCTTAAATCCAGGAAGATCCCTCGTTTTTATCTTTGAAAATGTTTTAGACAGCTATTACCAATAAAACCTTTTCAATGGCCTTATTGACCTACTCACATACTGTAAAAGTTGGTCTATTTATTTACTATACACTCCAAGTCTGCAACAGATTTCAGTTTATTTATTAAGCTTATTCATATTGTGCTCAAGTAATCATATTTACATACTGTAACTGCATAATTTACAGTATGCTTTTACACTATTTAGCTTGTTTATTTTGATCATAATCACTGCTTTAAAGGGGTCATATGACACGGCTAAAACGAATATTATCGTTTGTTTTTGATGTAATGCAATGTGTATACACGATTTATGGTTCAAAATCGCTGTATTTTCCACATACCGTGCATGTTTGTATCTCCTCTTTGCCCCGCCTCTCTGAAACTCGCTGATTTTTTACGAAGCTCATCGCTCTGAAAAGCGAGGTGTGCTATGATTGGTCAGTTAACCAGTGCTTAGTGATCGGTCGAATACTGCAAGCTTGTGATGGAAATGTAACGCCTCTTACCATATTTTGGAACATCAGGTTCCAAAGCAATTGTACTGACAGGTATGCCCACTTTACTTGCGTATACATTTGGGCGGTCTTAGTTAAATCATACCACGAACTGACGTAGATTTGTGGGGGTGTGGTTACACGAGGCGTTTTAGACAGGTCTGGGTGAGCATTCGCTTTTAGATAGAATGCATCTTTTGTTTCGTCACTTTAATTTTTGCAATTTTACGTTTCTAATACATGAATGGGCAACTTATAACACACCAAAGACACAGAAAAACACGTATTCATGCCATATGACCCCTTTAATACTGCTCTCATTTTCATGTGTAATTTTGACTAAACTGCTGTGACTAATTTGCTTTCTAATGTTGGATGCATAAAGTACACAAGACAAATACTACATTTATTATTACACTAATTATACTGCTAGTACATTTTCGTAACTGACTAAATGATAATTATAAGCACATTTTAGTTGAAAAACCTCCATCAAATTAATGTTTGCGTAGCAATGATTATAATTAGCTTAATAATTTAAGATCTGTTTGTGTATCTGACTCAAATCATCTCTCTGATAGTACGACACTCTCTGGCTGAACCCTCTTTACAAGTGTTGATATACTGTATGTCAAACAAGCTGAGCAGAGAACTGTCAGCCCAGGATTGGCCTTGAGCCAAGTCTGTAACCTTTCACAATGTATGAACTCCAGATCTGGCGTCTGGCCACTGAATTTCACTCAAACGCCAACTTTTAGCAAGAACATTCACTACTGGAGCCGCATGAGAACATGGAAACCATTTTTGGAACAGTACATGCAGCCACAGGGTTCTGCTACAGCAACACAACTGGCTGGCACACACTCCAAAAAAACTTGCAAATAGCTGTAAGATATGAGATCATATCTCAGAGACAGTCATTAGAGGCTGCTAAGTTTAAACATTTGACAAGAGATCAGATTTGTATCTAACTTGAATGTGCAAAGACAATCAACAAAGTGCATCTGTTTTGATGACATCATGCTTTGAGATTAAATAAATGGTGCTAACTGTAAAGAAATCAAATATCCACAAGCCGTTAAATATGATCTAATTTTCACATAGTGTCACTGGACAATCGCAACAGGGCTCTGAGCAAGTGAAAGTTTAGCTGAGGTTGAAATGTATGATTATTCTGATATGCATCTTTTATGACCCATGCTTAATGCCTTTACATCAGCATTGCTTTTAAAGCATCACTATTCCAGGGAATAATATTTTAAGTCCAAAATTGTAAAAATCTTGTGTTCATTGTTCAACCAATAGCTAGTCAGACTTGTCAGCGCATAATCAATGCACAAAACAATAAGAACCATGTCCATTTTTGTTAAAATGTCCATTTTTTGTTACCTATATCTGGAACTATACTATGTGCATCTTAGTATTAACCTCAACCTGCAATAACAGACAACGCACTTATAGGAAAACATACAGTAATGTTACACTTCTATCTGAGGAAATGGGTGGTGGCGGCTGTGGTTTATATATAAAAGTATGTAGCCTATTAGGGGGAAAATTTATTTGGAACAATTCTGATAAATGTATAAAAAGGCTTCTGAGACCTCAGCTGGGCCCATATTCTTTAAAAAAGAATTGAATCTATTTTTACATATTTTTTTCCTCAAAATATAAAAGTAATAGTTTAGCATATTGTAAGTTCTAACATCTACGAAAGGGTTCAATTTTCATTTCACAACAAAGCCTCCATGCCGAGAAACACATATCATTAATCACAGCATCAGTGGTGCAGGCAGTTGGACCCCTAATGAAAACAAAGGCAGTAAAACGCAGGCATCTCTTTGCAACATATTGGATACTTTGTATCAATGAAACAACGCCGGTACCTTCATATCATTGACGATCGCCTGGAATAATCCACCCAGAGCTCCGCACTCCTTCTCCACACTCTCCATTATGACACAAAGTCCTTGTTTTGTTATTATAGCCTACTCTGAATGGACGCACTAAACTACATAAAATGCTGCGATCAAAATCAAATGATTTCTTCTTTAAGGAATATGATGAAAGTGGTCCATCACATCTCAATCCATACGGTGTTTTCCTTTGGACGAGAATGTAAGCAATATACAGCAGATGTCGGAAAAAGAAAATAACAATTGAGGTTGTCGGGTGCTTCCGTGCCCGTTATCCAGGGAATGATGATGGTTGGGGTCAAAAGACCTGATTCTCCCCTCCCAACCCCCAGTCTAGGCTTCGCCAAATGATACGGAGTACAAAAGGTGTATCATAATAACAATCTGTATGTGTCAAATACAAAACGAGTTTAACAAGAGATTCCTGCTTTAAGACTACCAGAAAAATCAGCGATTTTAGGATGAAATAAGGAGTGGGGTGATGCAGCGAAAGACGGACGTGATATTCGATCCTCCAGGTTGGTGGGCGGTC
Organism: Triplophysa rosa; assembly: GCF_024868665.1. Taxonomy (NCBI): domain Eukaryota; kingdom Metazoa; phylum Chordata; class Actinopteri; order Cypriniformes; family Nemacheilidae; genus Triplophysa; species Triplophysa rosa. Next base: position 19,335,509 of record NC_079901.1, on the reverse strand, counting down.
TCTTAGGGGCTGAGGGCGTGGCTTAGGGGGTGGACATATGGCAAGTTGGTGTGTGTGTATAGGGAGAGGACAATTGAACGGTGGTCCCTTTAAAGTAGCTTTAAAGTGTCTTTGTTTGCCAGGGACAAAGTTAACAGCACAGCTGCCACTGCATGCCATTATATGGACAGTGCACTTTTTTAAAAGGCAAACATTAGGCAATGAAGTCGTATAAAAAAACTATTTAATGCGAAAACAGAACAGACAGCAATTTTAGAAAGATCACAATGAAAGCACGGAGATAAACTTCACATCGAAGGTGTTAGTTTATAATGTATAAGAATGGAGTTCATTGCGTAGACTAAAAACCTCCATTCAACAGAACAAAATTAAGACATTAACCTACAAACAATAGGCCTACAATAAATGATTATAAAACATTTAACATATTTATAAAAAATAAAATATTTACAGTAAAACTGTGGTAAGAAAATGGTCATTAAGCTTCCCAAAAAAACTATTGTTACATTTTTTTTTCTACAATAAAACCATGTTTTATTTTCCAAGGAGGAAAATAAAGGCGTGGCAAATGTGTTCAAATTGTAAATATTTCATGTAAAGTAAAATTAATGTATGATGTTAAAAATACATATAAAGTGCCAGAAAAATATATATTTAAAGTTCTGAGCAGAGAAAACTAGTTTGCATATAGTGCAGTTCTAGAGCAAAAAAGCTTTTTAAAATTACTTTGGGTTACTGTTGCCTGACAGCGAAATGAGGGAAATTAAAAAAGATTAAGTACAATCCCAATTACCTGGACAACAAATCATATCTGTCTGTCTCCCTCTGCCTACCATCTGCACAAGCTCATTTTCCACATGTTGTGCATGTGTGCAGGTATACGACCATTTAAGCATAGAATTCAGATTTACCTTTGCTTCCCAAATTCTGCAAAGGATATTATGTAAGTGCACAGAGTTACGTAACCATACAGTCGAGAAGCAGAAGGAAAATCTCATATCAAATAAACACATTCTGACTTTGAGCCACAGTTTTCCATCATAGATTTTAGTCAAGCACTTAATAAAGGATAAATAAACCACATTGTTTGCAATGTCTTAGCATGTCTACAATATAGTTGCTTATGACTGTGGCATGAACAAGTTTCCAAAACAATTTTCCGCAATGTAAATTTTAATTATAGGTTTTTTTTCATTTAGTTTGAAAGTTTCTATTTGATTAATAGTGATGATTTAGCTTTTCAGTTTTTTCCATGGTCTTCTGCACATTCTGCATTATATTATTCTACAGCTTATTCATTTTAAATGCTATTGCCAAAAGTGTGGACAAAAACAACCATTCAAATCATGATGATTTGCTCTAGACATGCTTTTTTAACACAACAGTGTCTAATCTAAAATTGAATTTCAATAACAACATATTCTGCTGACAACTCAGCAAATGTTAGATGAAACCAAAAGCTGATTTGATATATAATATAGTGTATTAGCCAACTTCAGACATCTGACCACAGTGAAAAAGTGACCACAGTTTCCTGGAGTAATGCTAAAGAAATCTAAAAGCCCCCCAAAACATTTCCAAAAGGAGGAGAATGTTGTTTTGTTCCTTTAACATCACTTACGACCAGGAACATTCTGTTCCTTAGAACAGCTAAACTCCTTCAAAAGATAAAGTTAGGGTGCGACCTCTGACCTAAAGTATTGAGGCAGCTGTAAACCTCATCATTTTGACACATTTGGTTGAGCAAAGAAAGAAGTGTCAAGCCTACCCCTGTGACCTCTCGATGTAAAAACGATTGCGAAAAATATTCTGTATCTAGATATAATGAGAGATCTGAGAGGAACACTCTCAATCTTCTGTGGTCATGTGAATATTTACCAATTATCTCCAAAATAAAAATAAAAAATGCAATTATGACATGCATGATTCTGTGTTCCATTTTCTTACGATTATGCACATATGCTTTGGTTAACTGATATGTAAATTACCATGGGCATACTTAAAATAACTTTCTAACCATAATCTGTCAGCTGACTGGGGGAGCTAACTGTAATACCATCACGTTCATTGCTCTTCGTCCCCTCGCTGTCCTTGCAGAGGAGTCAGTGGGTTGCAGGGATTCCAGGTCCTTGATCCACACTGGGGTCTTTACTGAGAACATTTGAGCCTGTGGAATTTCCTCTTGCGCAGTGTGCTAAGCCAAAGGATTCCTCAAGATCTGCTAAACAGCGAGGAGGCACGTGCACTGTGCTTGTGAAAGAGACAGAAAGAAAACAGAACAAAAACATGAACACATAAAGCAGATTATATTTAGATGCACACTGTAAACATGATGGACAGCGCAAGCAAACAGGAAGAGATTATATTATATAACACATTATATTATAGCCATACATTGACACATTTATCACAATTATGTTATCATTTACTCACCCTCATGTCATTCCAAACATGTATGACTGACTTCCTTCTGTGGAACACATTACACAAGAGAAAGGATGTTGACACTACTCTCTACAATGAAAGTGGTGGCTGAAACAAACATTCTATCTAACATATTTTTTGTTTCACAGAGGGAAACAGGAGGATTTGGATTAGCATGAGAATTCATGACAACAATTTTTTTATTTTTTGTTGAAATATTGCTTTAAAAATCAGAAACATTACAAATATTTATAATCCAAACATCAAGCTGGAGAAACAAGACCAAGAATCCTTTCATTAACAAACCACAAATAAACCGAAAAGGGTGGGTGAGACAATCGTGAGATTAAGCGTGATTGGCTATTTTGTATCATTATTTTCCTTGTATGCTCTAGAAAACTGAAGTTCTTTAAATAAACCAATAGATGCTAGAAACTTTGCAGTCTTGACTGCTGTCTGTGATTCTTTCTATGACATTAAATCGAGCTGCCAAGAAGTCAGCTGCAGAACAAAAATATCCCTCTCTATTGTCCTTTGAGCAGAACACATACAGAAACATTTTACAGCCTTTTTTAAAGCAGCATTATTTAATACAAAATGACGCATTATAATAAAATAGGACAATTGAGTAAGAGATATCTAGGGATCGAAAGTCTACATGGACTTTTAAACTGCCTAGTGTAATATTACGGCTGTCTGACTGAAAATGCATTCCTGTGAAACATTGAGCAAAGAACTTGTCAGTGCTGCCCTCTGCTGTATGTCACGAAAAATGCTCAGAACTCCACTAACTTCTAAATACATTTGCATATGTAAAAAAATGTAATGAAGAAAAATGAGCATACAAATTAAAAGGGTTTTGATCATTATAATTCAATTTTTTAATCATCTTTTGCCATTTGAAAATACAAAAATTACAATACAACAAAACTGTAATGTGATCAATTAAAAATGTGCTCATTGTACATTGTCATTTGTTTATATAAAAACATGCTTTTGTGGTTTGTGCATTTGTTACTGCATGCGGCAGGTTTACAAACGGTTTTGAAGGCAATATTATGCAGTAACGGTTATTTTGGTTGTACTTTATTTTTATTAGTATGTGCACGTTAATTGTACTTACATTGCACTTACCCAACAAAATGCTGGTAACTATGAGTACTTTGGTATCAGTTCGGGTTGGGGTAGGTTCACGGTAGTACCTAATAATTAAACAGTTACACAGTAAACTACTGTACATAGTACGTACATATTGAACAGGACCATAAACTGCTACCGTTATGTTATACTATAGTCTTGCTGTGGGGTTTGGAAAAACTGGAAATTTACTTATGTGGTGCTGATTGAGAAGAACAAACCATTTTAAGACAAAGAAACAAAAGCATACTGTATATATTCACATTGTAGTACCCCAGTGTACAGTAATTTAATTATGCTGGGTGTTTCTTGTCTGATGATATTTTCTGGAAGGAGAAAAAAGTTACTATAATTGCGTAACTGCCAAGAATTTATGCTAGAATCTCATTAAGTTAAAGCACATGAATGTATAATTCATAAATGTGCCTAAAAACTGGGGCACAACAAAGTCAAATGCTCAAAATGAAACGGTAACAATTCACTTTGGAAACCCAAAAGAATACAGAGGAAACTCTGTAGTTAAACATAAGAGTGCATATGTGTGAGAAATGGTAAATGAAACGTAAAGCTTTGTTGACACTGGAAAACCGCTGGTTTAGAGAGCTGTCTCTTTAGATTCTGCCACTGATGTTGGAGGCTTAAAAGTCAAAATTTCAGTGAAGGTCAGTCCTGGGAAACAAGAAGGAAGAATTCATTAATAAATGAATATATACTAATTTAGATATCTCTTTTGTGATTTCTATTTCCTATAGAATGACTGATTAGCTTGTTTGAATGTTTCAACTAGATGTCGAACCCAAATTTCACTACTGTTTTCAATTATGTGTGAAACACCCCATTCCCCAGTCGTACGTTTCCATTGGTCCACTGACTGCTCAGCCTCATCCAATGAATGGTCATATGGTGGGGCCTCGGTCTCCTCCTCTGGTTCGTGAAACTCGGAGAAGTAAGGAAGAGCTAGACCTTCTGCTGCCGTTACTCTACTCTCAGGGTCCAAGAGCAACATACTGTCTAACACATGAATCGCTAAGAGGGAGGACAAAACAAAATCATGCAACTTATTTAAATTCTATATATTTATTATAACTTAATTCATTGCACTAAAATTTATCTTGGGCTTCAGTATGATCAAACTAATTTAAAGACAACAAATATGCAATTGCATTTTAGCAAGGTAATATTATTTAAAAATCACCTTACCGTGTGGATTAACACCTGGTAACAAAATTCGAAGATCTCTCTTTTTAAGCTTTGGCAACTTTGCAATGTAGTTTCTAGCCTAAAAAAGATATCACATGATTCTAGATTTTCATGTTCTAAGTATGCATTATATACCTAGTAAGTGTTCTACAGGCTAATCCGAGTAAGAAAATCAACTGAAACGCACATCCTCAGACTGTAATTTGGCAGTGAACTCTTTTGTGGGGGTGCCTGTAATCTTCATGATTTCCATCAGCTGATCCAGGTCTAAAGGAAAAGCGTCAAGGACTAAAATAACATGGGGTTGACCATGAGATAAAAAGCAACATTTATTACACCAAACTGCATTGGCAAAATATCTGCGAGCTGCAAATGGCAATTTTCCTTTGAGGAAGGATACGATCGTTTCCTTTGAACAGTGGTTTCCCTAGCAGCATCTCTGCCATGATGCAACCGACCGACCAGATGTCCACTGAAGGGGAATTTAATCAAACAAACAAACCTCTGTATTATCAAATGTTTACATGTCGACTATATTTCAATAATCAATTTAATCGATTACAGGAGGGACCAGTTACCTGTGATGTGTAACTAACCTGTCTTTGTGTGTAACTAACCTGTCTTTGTGTAATGCATCCAGTTAAGAATGACCTCAGGTGGTCTGTACCAGCGTGTCACAACATAGCCCGTCATTTCAGTGTCTGCTTGCCGCGCTAGCCCGAAATCCAGGATCTATAGCATTAACAGTTCTCATTAATAAAGACATACAGCATGAATGTAGAGGATGCTACAGCATAAAACACATAAAATACATTTGACACTATTATACATACACAGAATGAAATACCTTGAGCTCACATTCCTCATTTATTGCTAGGTTGCCTGGTTTAAGATCCTACAAGTTTCAAGAGAAAATGTCAGTTGTTTTGCATAAAGAAACAACACAAATTAAATATTAAACTTGTATTTGATATTTTATGTTTGGCCATTTGCCTTGAGTTTTAGAGGAAAGAAAAGTGCAGACAGGAGAGACGGAGGTGAGAGAGAGGGCATGGGATCAGGGCATGACTCAACACCTCATACACTGCAAAAAATGACTTTCTTACTTAGTCTTTTTTTCTTGTTTTCCAGTAAAAATGTCTAAACATTCTTGAATCAAGAAGCATTTTCTTGATGAGCAAACTGGCCTAAGAAAATAAGTCTTGTTTTTAGTAAAAACATATGAAATTTCAGTGAATTTGTGCTTAAAACAAGCAAAAAAATCTGCCAATTGGGTAGAAAAATAATCTTGAATTGAGTGACTAAGAAAAAGGTAAACCTTAATTCAAGATTATTTTTCTTACCCCATTGGCAGATTTTTTTTGCTTGTTTTAAGCACAAATTCACTGAAATTTCATATTTTGCAGTGTACTGTATATGTCCATAGCATGCGCTAGACCCAGGGTTATAGAAACTAGGGGGATATTTTAAAGATCCCTGTTGTTAAAAACAAACATCCTTACCCTATGAATAATTCCAGCAGCATGGATATACTGTAAACATAAAGAAATCCATTATGATAATATGCTGAAGTTTGAGTACACAATACTAAAGAAGTACAATGCTCACTTTAAGCCCTTTCAGCATCTGATACACCAGATATTGGACCCTGTCCTCTGTCATCCTCTCCATCTTCATCAATTTCCCCAGATCAGTGCCCATGAAGGGCATGACCAAGTAACTGTGCAAAAACGAGAGAGTGTTAAATCATGGCCAATGAATGAAAAGCATACTTGAGCTAATGATATGTTCTCACAAATCCCTTTTAAAGGGATAGTTCACCCAAAAATAAGAAATTCTGTCATATTTTCTCAACCTCTTGTCATTTCAAACCTTTATGACTTTCTTTCTTCCCAGAACACAAAAGAAGACATTTTGAAAAATGTTGTTAACTGGACCCCATTCACCTGCATTGGTTTTGTGTCCATACAATAGAAGTGAATGGGGGCCAGTGCTGTTCGGTTACCAACTTTCTTCAAAATATCTTCTTCTTTTTGAAATGACAAGAGGTTGAGTAAATATGACAGAATCACCTTAAAATCTTGTCACTAGTGACCAAAGGCTTTGTATATGAAACTCATGGTCCTACTGTACCAGATGTAAATGATCACCAATGATCAGCGTGTGTACCAGGTGTACAAGACAGTAAATACTTACAAGTCATTAAATCTGTCGAGAGACAGGTCTGCAGTGAAAACATCCAGGAGTCCAATAACCTGTAATTAAAAGAGAGACAGAGCTTGTAAATTAAGCAAGAGAGAAAATCTGCAAATGTGTTCATTTAGGAAACCCTCAACATTCTTTGGTTTCCTACATTGTCATGCTTCATGTGTTTGAGCAGTCTGAGCTCCCGATAAGCTCTTTTGGCAAAAAGGTCTGACTGAAATGGACGATGGAGCTTCTTGATGGCCACCTTTGCCCCGGTCCTCCGGTCCAATGCATAGCTGAGGAGTAGAGCATCAGTTAAAAATGCTTATGCGCTTACTGTACAACAGCACACGGTAGAATCCTGCAATCCAGGAATAAATCTACATATACATTTATGCATTTGGCAGACGCTTTAATCCAAAGCGACTTACATTGCATTGTTCTATACATTTTGTTTCTAAGAATGTGCAATCCCCTGGGATCGAACCCATGACCTTGGCGTTGCTAGCGCCATACTCGAACCACTGAGCCACAGGAAAGCTGTAATCTAAATTAATCTCAATCTAATTGAAAACAAACGAAGAGTTCCCTATCGATACTTCACTCGTAATGCATAGCAGGACGCTATGGGAAAACTCCTTTTTCTCCGATGACTGAAGCTTTTTCCAATAACGCAGTGAAACTGCACGGCCATTGGTTTGTGAAAAGTAAAACTTTAAACCAATGGCAGCGAAGCTGCACGGACCTATGGCGATGGAGCCCGCCAAAGGGGGCAGGGCTTATAGCTATATAAGCAGACACATTGCAGCAGTGTCCTCAGATCTCTTCTCCTTCAGCTACGACTCTACCTTCGCTACTCGGGACTGATTGCGTCGCCGTCGAAAAGCACCTGCAATGGATTTGACCTCCTGCTCAGCGGCTTCGCTATCCAGCAGCGCCGGTCTTTACCCTGCCGCCATCCGGCGACTCTAAAAGAGCATTTTTCTGAGCAAATTTCCTGTGGCGTTGTAAAAGCCGTGCCATACTTGTCACTCGTGCAGGGTTTTCCTGCACGCTGCTGATAGTCACGGTGACTGCGTCTCGTGCTTCTCGTGGTTTCCCACGCCGAAGACGCACTCAAAGACACGGAATGCTCTCATTGCGAGAGCATGAGTCTCTCCTCTCTGCTTTCTTTTCAGCATGTCGTTAGCGGCTTCAGACACGGAGGAGCTGTTGGGCTCATCTTGTGACCCCGCCCCCTTGCCGTCTGCTGAGCCCAGCGAGACCAAGCCAGGTGTAGACCCGGAGCTTTTCCGGGTTCTCACAGAGGCTGTGGAGGAGTTGGGCTTAGAGTGGTCTTCTCCGGAAGAACCCGCTCGTGGCCGCCTGGATGAGTGGTTCCTGCCGGGGCGCCGTCAAGCACCACGACAGTGGACTTCACCATTCTTTCCGGAAATTCACGATGAACTTACCAGGTCATGGCATCCCCTATTCGCCTCGTCTACGATGCTCTTCTTCCTCCGCTCTCACCACAATTGACGGCACAGAGGAAAAAGGCTACGAGAGGCTGTCTCCCCTCGATGAGTCTGTGGCCACACACTTATGTCTGCCCACTGCCATTGGATGGATGGCAAAAGTAGCCCACCCTTCTAAGCCGTGTAAGATGTCTTCGGCCCTCGCTGGACGCTCTTTCTCATTCGCCGTCCAAGCGGCTTCAGCGCTTCACTCCATGGCTGTGCTCCAGGTCTACCAGGCTAAACTCCTCTAGGGAATGGGTGAGTCTGGGGGCAACCCGAAATCCTACAAAGAGCTGCGGAGTGCGACGGATCTCGATCTATGCGCCACCAAGGCCACGGCCAAGGCGATAGGCAGATCCATGGCCAGTCTCGTGGAGCTCAAGCGCCACTTATGGCTGACGCTCACGGAGATGAAGGAGGCTGACAAGGTTCCCTTGCTCGACGCTCCGATTTCTCCCACGGGCCTCTTCGGACCCGCGGTGGAATCTTGCGACGTATCATTGATACTGTCCTTTCTGCAGGAGCTGTTGGAAAAGGGTCGTTTCCCTTCCACGCTCAAGGTCTATGTGGCAGCCATTTCAGCTTCCCACGTCCCTACAGCAGGCCAAACGCTGGGAAAGAACAACCTCGTTGTACGTTTCTTAAAGGGGTCCTCCTCGCCCCTCTACTATCCCTGTATGGGATCTTCCCATGGTGTTGAGAGCTCCTAAGAGCTCTCCCTTTGAGCCTTTGCAGTCTGTGGACCTTCGTTCCCTGACGCTAAAGACCGCTCTGCTGCTAGCGCTGGCATCGGTTAAACGCATTGGCGATTTACAGGCGCTCTCTGTGAGCCTGTCTTGAATTTGGGCCTGATGACTCTAGGGTGGTCCTCAAACCGAGACATGGCTACGTACCGAAGGTGCTCTCTACTCCGTTTAGCGCTTTCTGCGCTCCCCTCTTCCGAGCAGGACCCGGAGCTAAACCTTCTCTGCTCCGTCAGAGCGCTGAAGGTTTACATTGAGCATTTGCCCCCTTCAGGCGCTCGGAACAGCTCTTTGTTCGCTTCGGTGATCGCACCAAGGGGTCCCCAGTCATGAAGCAGAGACTTTCTAAATGGATAGTTGAGGCTATCTCGCTAGCATATTCTTCCTTGGGCCTTCAATGCCCCACGGGAGTTAGAGCCCACTCTACTAGAGGTATCGCCTCGTCTTGGGCTTGGTCTAGCGGTGCGTCTATAGCGGAGATTTGTGCGGCGGCCTGTTGGGCTTCGCCGTCCACATTTACCAGATTCTATAGTCTGGATGTCCTGGCTTTACAGGCTCGGGTCCTCTCTGCTTAAGGACTTGCACTAGGTTGCCGGTCTACGGTTGCTCCAACCGTGCCGGCACTAGGCACACTGTCATTGAGACGATTACCGGACTGGGCCACCTCTTAGCTTGCCACTGTCCGCTCGGCAGGGCTTCCCTGCTGATGCTTGGCCCCAGAACCTTGTTCCGGGGTGGTCTTAAATTGTCGTTCCTCCTGTAGCACGGTGGGATTGTATTGGTTCCCCATAGCGTCTTGCTACACAGTATGAGAATAAGAAATTAGAAATAAGTAATTACCATTTTTGTATTCTTTTCTAAGTAAAAAATGGTCATACTAATATTTTAAATAACTTTTTAAAAAATTATAATTTAGAAGCAAAGTTAGATCGATTAGACAGATTGACATAGAAAAACTCTTTATAAAAAGTGACGGAGAGGGAGAGAGGGAGAGAGAGAGAGAGAGAGAGAGAGAGAGAGAGAGAGAGAGAGAGAGAGAGAGAGACTCGCTCTGATGCAACCAAAGCTAAAAGGCGTCCTATACCGATCGTTATCAGGAAGTAAAGTAGTGTATAGACGTGAAAACGATGACAAGTTACGTTAAGAACAGACCACGCGATAAACAATCTTCACCTGACCACAGCCTGGTTCGTCCATATCTGCCATTTTAGAATCATTAACCAAATTCATGGTAAATGTTAAATGGCCTGCACTTTTCCTTATCGAAACTACTTTGTTTTTATGGTCATCTAGAAACGGATAAAGACAACTGACATGCAACTATGTAACAAAAGCTGAAACACATCAAAACATTGGGGATCGTAATTACAAAGTAATATGAAACTTTCGCTTAAGGTCAAACGCATCTATCATACCATTTTTTGACACATGCGTTCGTATTTTCAAAAGATAGACCCCATGTTATGCACGGTGGTTATCAGGAAGTTGAGAATAAAATAAGACGCACTCACCATACTGTACCATATGCTCCCGTCCCCACCTGTTTCAGATCTTTGTATCTCTCCGGCACCTCCCAAACGGTTTTATTCACCTCCTGGCGATAATAGCCAGGTCTCGAGCGGGTTGTCATATTTGTAAATACGCGTTAAAATATGTTACTTCGAGTGCCGTGATTTCCACGCTCACCTGAACACTGATAAAAGTAGTATACCTGTGCACGTTCAGGCTGCGCGTGTGCGTGTAACCGCTCCCTCTCCAGCGTGGCCGTGTTACGTCACCGAGACAAAACATTCAAAAACATGAAGTGAATGCGAGAAAAGTGTTGCATGTTTATTATTCCGCAGCCTTGACTATGTGTTAAAACGGTATTTGGGGGAGTCCTGCAGAACATTGTCTACGAGAAAATAAAACAAAAACGTTTCTTTCTTCTTACACATTGTGCACAAACATGAAACTTTTTGGAGTTCTTAAGTACACTCCTTGACCTGTCTTAGCATGTTCTTAAAGTATTTAGCCCCAGGGGACGACATTCTTCACCACACACCCTCACTCTTTAAGGGTTTTATGTAGCCTTTAAAACACCACCCTGGTTGATAAAACTACAAACCCGATATGAGATATTTATTTTATCTTAGAAACTGCAAATTATTTAGGGCAGATCATAAAAACTTAAAAAGAATTTGACTTCAGAAAATTCAGGCTACAGATGGTCATAATCTGAACACAATTGAAAACAGTATTAGAACAGGATATTAAAACACGTCCTTCATTAAACCAAAATAAACGTTTAATAAAGATTGTCCAATTCCATTTTTTTTCTCAATAACACCTTCAAAAGAATCTAGTGATGACTAGTTTAGGATTATAAAGTAGGAGAGAAAAACTGCTTTTAGACAGTAGCCTATAGTTTTGTACTATACAAATACAGGCAGTTTTAGATACTCAATCAGTGATGCATACTAAATCCATGATTTAAAGTTAGACAGATCTCTATCAAATAAAGGCTCATGTCTATTTGTGCGTTTAAGCTTTGGAGCTTCATTGCTCAATGGCTTGTGCGTTTAATTACGAACATCATATTCATAGTCATTATAAAATTAATATATAGAGGCATAACTTCTATTGTTCAGACTGAGACCTCTCAATGGTAGACTGGTGGTCTAAGTCATCATTCATAACCAGTCAAACATACAGAGAGATAAACAGTAAATTCTGAGGATACAACTAGCCTCTACATATTATCTTCATGCATGTTTTGAACTGTTGGACAGGAGTTTAATACCTCTCTTTTAATACCTTCAATGACCCCTAACCAGATTTTGCAGGATTACTCTGCGTAAATGAGTAGGTTAGTTGTCATGAAGGTTTTATGATGATCAGGTAACACAGATCTCATTGGCCCAAACAGGGGGCTTGCTGTCATAGGGGACTAGTACTCGAGGCTCAGCTCCAGGTGATCCTGAAGTGTTCCCTTCCTCTCCGGTCTCATCGCTCTCTCCTGGATTGTCCACTCCTCCTCTTCCCACCCAGTTTGGCTGTTCAAGGCCTTCCTGCACAGAGAACGGCTTTTCCAACACCTTCAGAACTCGCTGGACCTAATGGATTTGAGAGAAGACATTTGGCAGCTTTTAAATATTTTTGTCATTATGCGTGTTATCAAAAAGCGACTGAGATTTTATGTAACAGTGTTCAATTAAAGAAGTATCACCTCTGAGAAGTCACCATTTTCAGCTGCCTCTATTGCATTCTGGGCAATGTAGTTTCTAAGTACCACGCGTGGATTGGTGTTGTTCATCACGCAGACTCTCTCCTCCTGCACAGCTTTTACATCAACCCCTGGCTCACACTCACAGGCCAACCGCTGTCTTAAGAATCCAACAGATAATATATGCTGTACATTTTAGAGTTTTAAAACCATCTTATATTTTAAAAGTGTTTAAAGGGACAGTTCACTCAAAAATAAAAATTCGGTCTTCCTTTACTCGCCCTCGAGTTGTTCCAAATCTGTATAAATGTCTTTGTTCTGATTAACACAGAGAAAGATATTTGGAAGAATGATTGTAACCAAACAGTGCTTGGCCACCATTGACTACCATAGTAATACAAATTACAACTGTTTGCTTTCCTACATTCTTCAAAATATCTTCTTTTGTGTTCAACAGATCAAATAATCTTTTCCTACTATGGTAGTCAATGGTGGCCAAGAACTGTTTGATGACAAGCATTCTTCCAAATATATTTCTCTGTGTTTGTCATAACAAAGAAATGTATACAGATTTGGAACAACTCGAGGGTGAGTAAATGATGACAAAATGTTCATTTTTGGGCGAACTGTTCCTTCAAGGCCAGTTTGGTCCATCTAGTGCTAAATAACCTTTCATGTCTTAATTTATTTTCAATCTCTTTATTAACCTTAAAACGAATTATAAAATAATTCAAAAATGTCTATTAATACCTGTATTTTTTGATCCAGCAGGTCCAGTCTTCAGCCTGCTTGGCACTTAGCTGTTCTTCATTGGTGTCCATTAGCTCCTTCAGTCTTGAAAGTTTTTCCAGCTGTCGCACCAGTGTGCTCCTGTTTGACACCATCTGGAACAGGGCAGGGTTACTCTGAGCCATGGACAGCAGCATTGCAAGTTCACTAAATAGGAAATGAAACAAAACATTCATATTTAAACACTTATGACCTGAATTGATTTTGAGTCACTTTTTAAATCTTTTTTTCAAGACTTTTTTAAAGTCTCACATCAGGCCATAAGTCACTTTTTTTGAAGTGTGACAATCTCTTTTTACCGTGGATCCATAGTGGGTCTGTTAGCGCCCTTGAGCTCCTCTAGAGAGGCACACTGCTGCAAGAGCAGCTCTGTGGCTTGTTTAACAGCCTCAAATTCATCCTCCTCTCCTTCCTCCTGAATTGGTCAGGAAATTTGACTCAAACTGCGGAATGTGTTGGTGAAGTCTGCACCTGAAGTTAAAGAGATGAGCGAACAAACCAGAGACAAAAAAATTCAAGGTATATGTTTGTAAGTCGAACCTACAACTTTGGAATTACACGTTTAATTAAAACACAGTTTTATAGAAATGATAATGCATTTATATCTTCAACCAGATAACATGCTATTAATCTGTTAAATCTCAAATTCTCTCCAGTATTCATACCAGTGTTATGCATGGTCTGCATAAATTCTGTGATGAGCGTCTCATCCTCTGGTTCCTTCTTCCTCAACAAACCCAGTTTCTTCCTCATGTTGTTTAGATAAAATGCATTATAGAGAGGCAGGTACTCATCCAGCACCTGCTTGGCCTGCTCTGGAGGTAAATCAGGGTCCAGGGCTTCTGAAAGCCGAGCTAAATTCCAGTGGCAGATGGCTGGCTGGGCCTGGTAAGAGTACCGGCCTGAGTTATCAGAGGCATTACAGATGAAATCTGGGTCAAACCTTAAGAGAAATAGAAAAAAAAAAAAAAATTCTTTGTGAATTGCACAACTAAACAGAAAAACAAAGGTGTTAAAATAAGGAATAATCTGAATACGGTATTAATTTAAATATTGTTTTAATCGCAGTTGCCATGTCAAGTAAATGTGCACTGTGTAAATCTAAAACCGAATGTTCCACTGTTATTAGACTTTCACAATGACAAAATGGTGTGTGTGTTTTACCTGTCCATGAAACCAAAAGGTCCATAGTCTAAAGTAAGACCAAGGATGCTCATGTTATCTGTGTTCAGGACTCCGTGACAGAACCCGACACACTGCCACTGAGCCACCAGCCGTGCTGTACGTACAGTCACCTAGTATTCAAGATGCATGTATATTTGTAAAACAAACACTATAAACTACAGTACTACACAAACTACATGATAAAACTTTTACATGATACTGCAATAGCATGGCACCATGAATTTATTACTTTGGGGTTAAGGGGTAAAATATTTAACACACTTTTCTGGTTATATAAACAAAACTTTATAATGCAGAATGACTTCTAAAACAAAAACCTTAATCACTGCCTGCCTGGTGTTAAAAACACTAACTTAAACCCACAATTGCAAAAGCTCAAGTCAAAGCTAAAAACGTGGATTTTTTCCCAGGTCATTATACATTGACAGTCACAGCACTGATTATTACAAGTAACAATTTGATCTTAGTCTACCTCTCTGAAAAAGGCAGTGTTTCTCTCCATGATGTCTGAGTGACTTTGATGAATCTCTGGGTAGAAGGTCTCGATGACATAATGTAGCATTTGGGTTCTGATCTCATCGTGACCATAGCTGGGACCTTGACGTCCGGTGAACTCATCAGCTCTTTTAAAGATCTCAAATGATCCAAACCTGCATGAGAATCAGGAAAAGAACAACTAAAGCGAGATGTCTGTGAGCACAGCTAATGAAGACAAAACAAACACTTTTTATTTACATCTTAGTAGATAGATGACTGAGAAATCTTTAAGATCAGAATGAATATGTTCACTAATAATCTTACCTGATAAAGCTGGGAGAAATGCGCAATACTATAGAGCATCTTTCCATACGTGGATTCCCGTCGTAGGCGATATCTCTCATGACCCGTGAATCTGAAGTCACTACTGATCCAGCTCTTGTGGTGGGCACTCCTAAAGCAAAAACTGCTTCACTGCAAAGGAATTCCCGGATACTGGATCGCAAAACCTTCCGTCCATCTGCTTGTCTGAAAAATGACAATTAAAAAAACAGAACAAATTAACTAATTTTATCACTCGGCACTTATACTACAGCTTACCTCTGCCGATGTGATGCTCTTGTATGGCAAATTGGAGGTAAGCGTTTCATTTAGTTTATGGGAAGTTTATGGGAAAACAGTTCTCACAACATGAGAATTTTGATACAAGAGGTTTTGTAGAAGCCTTTTTAGTTCTGTATATTACTTCAAACCACAACATGTGTAAATAAATAAGATCTGTATTAAAAGGAATCTTCCATTTTACCGTATTTACAAGTGTAAACAGCCAGAAACCATGTTATGACAACATCAACATCAACAATCTGCACTTATACTGAAAGCTGTGATAACAACATTTGCAGTAATGCCTTACCCACAGAAGCCCTACCTTGAGTATGGTGTCAGCCCGGCACCCTTTACTTGGATCTCCCAGCGTCTAGTAGGATTCTCATGTAATAGTTCAGGGTTCTGATCTGCTGGAGCTTTCACTTCTCCCAGATAACATGCAGCTCCATCACCAAGCTGTCCTGCAAACTGCCCAAACTGGTGCCCACAGTAGCAATGGGCAGCCGGCTCTGACCCAGGCATGACTTTTGACCCACTCAGATATTCTGGGCCCAGTTGATCCTTCAAGACGTCTTCAGCATCAAGACCCAGAAGTGCGAGAGCTGGACCCGAGACTGCCACAAACCTCGGGTTCTTGACAGGTGTGGGTTGAACTTTAGAGAAGCAGGCACTCCGTACCTGTCGGACGCCATGTTCGGTGGACATATCCTGCGGAAGCTTTCTAAGGGCAACATTATCAAACTGAAGCCTCTCAAGAGAAGAACGACTCATGCTTATGCCCATGTCGCACATTCCTGCGTGTGAAAGAGATAACGTTATACGTAAAGTAGTCCCAGAGTAGAAACTGTAAATCCTTGTTAAGAGGGGTGCGATAAAAGCCATTCACATCGCACCAATGTCACACAAAAAACGCGTGTTAGATAAAGACTGTGAAACGCCCGTAGAAATCCTGTCCGTCCTTGTTTTTGTTCCGTCTGGAAACAAAAACCTCGGAAGGAATAGGGAACAGTTCAACATTTAAAGACTTCTCGGATTTATGATATTTCTCACCTTACGGCGCTTTTAATGTTACTAAATATTTGTAATGTTTTGCTGCAGTTAAATCATTAGCAAAATCGACGTTTTAATGTTACTAAATACTTTTAATATTACTAAATCCAGACGTTATTTCCGGGTTTTTGGTGGGAAGTTTCCCAAACCCGAGGTGTCTTGTGCTGCCTTCACGTGCTCTCGGATTTATCGGCAATATGAGCTTCCTAGGAAAGAGTTGCCCAAGAACCCCCTTGTATATCGTGTTTACCACTGGGAAGAGGTTCATAATGAGGAAACTCATGCTGCCTTCACGTGCTCTCGGAAATGTGGTAATTCCCACTTCTGATGCCATGATTCCGAGCTGGTTGTGTTCAGGTGCTTTTGTTGTCGGAAAGAATGGAGGACGCCAGATTCATGCTTGCGTGTCTTGGGAAAATGTTATATGGTAATAGTTCAACCGTACATACTACTGTTACTAGTGAGCTTGCTGACTATTCTGCAATATTGGTGAGATACATGCTTTTTTCGCAGTGTATAAAACATACAGTATGCTTCAAATGGTTATTCATACATGTAACGTTAAATATGTACCAATTTAACAAAGACAAGGCAATGATGCTGTTACGGAAAAACGAATAAATCACATCAGTCAGAGCAGAAATCCTTCTCCCCTCCGCCATGTTGATTAAGGCTCGGTAGCTCGGGTATCAAAATCATTTCCCAACTTCCCAGTGGTAAACGCGATATCAGATGGCGTTCATGTGCAATTTTTACATCGGAAACTCATATTTCCAATAATTCCGAGAGCACCTGAAGGCAGCATAGATAGAACGCAGCATAAATATAGCTTAAATGTTGTTGACTAAAAGCTTTTACATAATTATTCATACATGTCCTGGTAAAAAGAGGTCAGTACAAATAAACATACTACATGTTGTACATTTTATTTCAAATTTGATGAGATGAAAGTTCCAGTATATTATTCAGATGAATTTAAACATGAGCTGTTTGGCTTATCGACAGAGGAAAAACAAGTGTTTGTAAAGAATATATAGTACACAATGTTAAAAGTGATTAGGGGTAAAAAGGAAAACGTAAAAGGAAAATTTAAGGAAATGTGATTAGCCTATGCCTTTTGTAACATTGCCTTTTTCACTCCACAACTGCATTGGATCTGTTTGATTGAAAACAGCAGTAGCCTACTTACAGGAAGACAGTAAGTTTAAGACACATTGCAGCGTTTTAGTTTACAGGAAGACAGTATCATTTGTGACAAACCTTGGAACTAGAGCATGGGGTCAATTACATTAAAAAAAAATCAACCTTCATATTTTAACCATCTTTTAGTCTTTACTGCTCTACAATTAAATGTAGTACATTTAAAGTAGTACTGAAAACAGCAGTACATCCATGAAGCTGCTGAATACCTTTAAATACGTTTGTATTCTCTATACCATATTCTAAGTAATCTGCATATGAAATGTTTGTTCCTTATGCTAGCACAAACAAATTTGAAACATGCAAAGTATTACTCGGATCGGATATTCTCTATGGCTCAGAGCCACACATTTAAAAGGACACACAAAGGCATTTCAACCCACAGTATACAATTCACACTGCCCCAAGAAACGCCAACATTTCAAACATAACGGCTTTAAACACAAAAACAGCAGAAATACACCCCATTTTCCACCCATCTACTATATATAAAACACAATTCCTGAATTGTGCCCATACGGACCTTGCTAGTGATGGCTGGCTAGCTAAATAAACGGTTCTCTATTCGCAAAGCTGCAAAGTTTCAAGTCATCTTGAATCTTATTTGTGATTACCTAATGGTTTGAGAAGGATTCTTGTTCAATTATAAAGTTCTTTAATGGATGACTTAAATATTATTAAGCATTACAAAACTTTAAGCAATGAGCTTTAACTTTTTGGGACACTGTTCCAGGTACTGTAGTTCTGAGTGAATCATGCACTTTATAATAACGCGTCAACACACAACCTAAAAACAATTGTCTAAATATGTGCATATTTCACAGGTTATGTAAGATTAAAAACATGCTATTAGCAAATATGTTTTTTCCACCAACTGAACAACATAGAGGTTGTGTGTATGAAAGAGAGGACACCAGATTTAATAGTACCCATTTATTATGACCATATTGAGACAGATCAAATTAGTTTGACCAGTCTCTACTTTTAGCCCTTTCCAGGTCATGTGGTAGGAGGCACTTGATAGGTAATATTAGCAAATGTTCTATTGGGCTTATCAGGAAACTACAAAACACCACAGATACAAAGAGTGACAGTAACAGGGTGTGACTTCAAGCTCTGAAACACTTTTTGTGGTTATTAAGATTTCATTCAAAGCCGTTTTCTGCAAACCATAAAAAACTTTGGTGATAATAATTTTGCAATGTCAATTACAAGTAATTCAAACATAATTTGATTTATACCATTCTTCATAAATGGTTCTGGCACTTCCAGCACAGTGCAGGTTTTTACAAACCAGTTCTAACTGGGATGCGGTTCATTTTAAGTCAATTGAATAAAAGAGGTGGTTTTTCCATTTATTTAAAAAAAAACTACAGGTTGTGGCCAGAGAATATCATATTTAGATGTGGACTGAGAGGGAAAAGTAATACTGGACTGCTAATCTGCATCTGTTCAAGGAGTCAACCAACAGAGCAACCACAGGACAAGAAATCTTCATTCAAGTCAAGTGATATATATATATATATATATATATATATATTGAGAGGGAAGGTAATGCAGCCTCAGCTAATGTACTAGTGAATTATACTTTAAGACTAAGAAAAAGTGGTCTGATTTCTTTGGCAGTACAACTCTGCATCCATAGGTCCACAGAGCAGATGGGAAGAGGGCTGACAGAGAGCTAGTCAAAGGCTTCCACGCATATGGGGTGGAGACCATGTCTGCTCCAATCTTGCCCTCTCCATCCTGTAGTTAAGGCAATTGGTGTCCAGTGTGACGTCTTGATCTCACTGTTGAAATGTCTTTGGCAATTAAAATAATGGTCAAACGGCAGGCGTTCGTATATTTTCAAGCAATGATTGAATTGCGGGTAAAGAGAGTAATGCCCTGCCCATGCCCTTGCTGGCACGGAAGCATGCATAACCCAGAAGGCCCCACATGGCTCCTTTGAACACGTTGCGTAACACCCAGCCAAAACGGGAGGGTGGCGCCACGCTAAAAGAAAAGAGAAACGACGATATTTGTCATGACACATTTCGTACAATAGCACTACAGTACATACAGCCAGGGCTGCAAATACAAACCTCATGATTTCATGAATATTGAGTTCTTTGTCCCAGTTCCTTTCAATGCCTGGAACATGACCCATCCCAACCACTCCAACCACTACAGCAGGCACTTCTAAGGAAAAGCAAACAATGAACAACATGTAGCATGTAACAACAACAACAACAAAGAACATGACTCATTACTTTCTTCCACGGACAAGCCCAAATATGTCTTTTTATTCAGGACGTTTTCTATTGCAAAATAAGTGGTTTTGCACTTTTCATCTGAGCTATGCAAAGGACTGCGTTATTAAATGTTCCTGCATTACTCACTCTCAGCATTAGGAGGCGCCTCCACGCAACGTGCAGCGTGTCTAAGTGTGTGTGTGAGGTAGATGTCTCGCTCTGCAACAATAGTCCGGTGGAGGGCTGGAAACTCGCCGATCATCTCGGACATGGTCTGCTCTAGAAGATCCTTCTGTTTGCACTTTTCTACATCCTCCTTACTAAGAACACAAATACACAAACAGATTCACTTTACAAGCGAGTCTCACAAAAGCTGTCAAGAACATTGGGTTATATTTTAGCCACAATGACAAGTAAAAAGTTAAATCAAGGCTATTTTTACCGTATAACAATAATGATCTAATAACATTTATGGAAGGCATGATCAATAATAATGAAAGTAAGTGGATTTTCTTCATGGAAAATATATATTTTTCTTTCACTTTTAAAACGTGAACAAATCGTGTTAGGTGCCATTTATACTGAACACGCAATGCAAACACTGTGCATAGGTTTCTGGATGATATTGGGCTGATACCTGATGGGGTCAGAGAGGAAGCACAGACCCCAAGCCAGACGAGCCTTCTGCCACAGACTCAGAGCAGCTATTGCACGTTTAAATGTTACCGGAATGGGCCGATCCCCGAGGTGAAACTTACAGAAGGGCACTTTTCCAGCCTGAAATGGGTCAAAAAAGAGAGCAAGCCATATTAACTTTGTGTAATGCACCTGTGGCTGAGACACGTATTGCAGTGTCCACAAGTTTCGTGAGTGTGTGCATTCGTTGCGCTAAGATAATTGGTGACATCTGTGCATCAGTTACAGTACATATCAGGAGCAAATGGACCAGACATGCTTGTGTGGGTGAGGGAGAGCATGTTGCTGACCTCTTTAAAGGCTTCTCTAAACTCTCCTCCAGGGGCCATGCCCAGCTGCTCCGTAATGTGAGCAGAGACTTTGAGCAGCAGTATCTGCATGAGGCCAGACATCACTCCGTTCTGACAGAAGGAAACAGAGAGGACAAAACAGAAAAGGTAAGAATTAAGATACAATGGTGACCTGCCTAAACATAAATACAAACAAGATTCTGAAAAATGTGCTTGACAGTATAATAACCATATCTACACCGTCTTTGGTTTTATGGCTGACCTGTTTAATGGCCTGCTGGACCTTTTCCAGGTTAATGTCTTTAGCCTCCTTTAGCAGCGTTTTCTCATCCATCTTTAGCATGGACACTCTGTATTGACACAGCTCTACCACCACCACATCAGGCTGGACCGCTCGGATCGTCTGAGGCACGTTGCATTAAATTAAAACAGTAAACATCTAATTGAGCAATTAATACAACTGTTAGATAGGAATTATGTAATGTGTTTGACACAAATATGTAGACAAAGACAGCTCTTACAGTGGCAACATCCTTCTTGCTGCTGTCACTAAAGTGAGCCGTGCCAACCAGGTAGACAATACTGCCCTCAGGTGTGGTAAGACATGTAACTGTGTCTGGTAGATCAGGCTCTGCCTGGCGACGTTGAGCACGAACTTGCCACAACACTTCCACTGCCTCAGAGTCCGCTTAAAAAAAAAAAGCATTGCAAATACTAGTAGTATTATTGCTAATATTTAGTAATTAGACTTAAAATAAGATGACAATGAGAATTTTGCTTTTGTTATATTGCTTCCTAGCCAAGACAGATGAGTAGCTACCAGAAAATGCTTTTCGTGAATTTATTTCATCACTGCATATTAGAAACGGAAAATCAGCAGTAAACAAAACTATGTAAATATCCTTCTCTACATATGAGCTGATAATCAAATGACAGAAAAATATGTCACGTGACCTTTCAAGCAGAGGAAAGAAGCTTCATAAAACACCTGAACTTCTATGGTGATGTACCATCATAGAAGGATGCTTAATTTCTAGTCTGTTTTTTTTTAACAATTAACTATTCTCACTTGGCTCAATTACACTAAGGTGGTTAGTTAACTCGTGCACTAGAACTGTGACAATGACATTGTTGGGATTACGCATTGTACAGTAATGCTGTGCTATCATACCATAACGGCAGATTTGAACATCCCTGCCAATCATACTGTCAAAGCTTCTTTAAACTTTTTAAAATGTATCATTTTATATCAGTGTTTTTGTAGAGCATTATGTTATCAGTGATTCGATTCACAGATAACACGCACAAAATGTACAGCTTGAAAGCACTGTAGGTTGTTTAAGATAAAAGCGTCTGCCAAATGCATAAATGTATTTTAAAGATTACTCACAGAGTCCAAGAGGAAATGCTGGTTGTGTGTCATCTTCCGTTGGGCCAACTGAGTCCACCTACAAACAAAAGCATAAAAAAGACTTTACATATAGACACTAACAATGTTCACAAAAGAGTGAAAACAAGCTCAGCATTCATTTCTATGAAGACAGGAACTCTGAATTTTCATCTCTGATCATTTCTCTGATCATTCATTTTTGACGTTGTATGAATGATAACTTAAGCAGATGTGAAGCTTCACAAAAACAAATACCCTGCAAATGCTGTGAATATTTAATCACCGTGGGAAATGCCCACCTAAATAAACACAAGATATAAATTGTCCCAGTAGCCACAAGAAATCTGTAAAAAGGGTAATAGTATTTGCAGCGGGAATGTAAACTTGCAGAATTACTGGAAAAAACAATACACCATCATATAATTAAATAACTATAATACCGTATCTGTATCTACATCGGATGCGACAGGCACGACACGACAAAAGACATTAGAAATGCATTAGAACCCATTATAATTTTTAATTTTGTCCACACTGGATGCTGTGCGACGCCACAAAAGCAGGTTGTCATGTCGTGACACGCCAGTCGCGTCCGGTGTAGACACAGTGTAATTATATACCTCAGCCTCAGGCCTATTGCACAAAGCCGGTTTCGTTTTTTACATACTCAGAGATGACATATTTTTGTAGGCTAACCCAATAGTAAGCGCCGCGCTTGTTCCCTCGACCGAAAGCCTATGCATTTTCCCATAGAAATTTGGAAGATTGCAAAAAAGGTTTATGATGTTTACACGTTTTGTCTATCAAGATAATCTTTACAAATCAACACCACATTTGTTACTTTTGAAGCCGAAATACAATCGGCAGAAGTAAAAAGTTAACATAAAACAGACTACACTTATGGTCGCTCGATATCAACGTCACCACCACCAAGCCTACGACAACTCTTTCGAACTTTATTAAAAATGTGTTCCCTGGTAAGTAATTAGTCTGTAATTGAATCCGCATCTACGTTTTATGATATTTGTGCCACGTTACATTATTTGTGAGCTTTATATGCGCGATGACGTCTAACGTCCCCGCCAAAGGAAGTAACGTTAGGGTGGGTTGCACCAACAAGGATTAGATTTAAATCTAGATTAAATCAAGGTTTATTTTATAATTCCGTTGCATCAAACTGTAAACCTTGTTTAAAAATAATCTGATTTATATTTAAGATATCATTTGATCCAGGTTTTAATTTTACAGTAAATCTAGATTAACTTTAATTCTGTTGCTCCATTATTTTAAACTCTGATTTATCTCTCATTTAGGGATTAACTTTAAACTTGCTACTGAGGAGGTTTAAATAAAAAAACACATATCTATAATAAAATGTGCGGGAAAATGATCAGAAACAGACAAATAAGTGTCATGTCATGCTTCAGTGATGTGTTTATTGTAAATAAAAACGGAAATAAATAAAACACCTCAGCACGATTCGGGGCACGGCGGTTTGATAAACTGGGTGGTCGGCTGTGAAGCGTCAAATTCAAGATGCCCGCTTTCTTATCCAGTACATACAAGCACAACGTCTTTGATTAAACAGAAAAGACATACATCCTGAGAAGAGTAACGTTAGCTATTTTAGCGGCACCATTGACCAGGGACACAGGTATTGTGGGCACCCTGTCTAAATTGTGGTCCGGTGTTCTGTCGAATTGTCCTACCCTATCATATTTTCCTACCGCAGGGCAAAACTTAATATAATCTAAACCACATCAACAAAATAAAAAGGTAGGATGATTTTACAATGCAAAATACCCTGTCAGATAGTCCAACCATATTAAAATAAACACATAAAATAATTTTACAGCGTAAATACCCTGTCAGATTATCCTACCAGCATAAAAGAAACATGTAGGATTAATTTACAGCGCAATACCCTATCAATTTGTACAACCAGTATTTTATAAATATGTAGAATGATTTAACAACGAAAATAGATTCCCGTAGCAGTTAATTATAAACATGACACAGCATCGCAATACTAATTGGTATCGTGATATTCCATACGGTATAATACCGTAATGTATGTTTATGGTACCGTGACAATCCTAGCAAGTTGGCATGACAACTGTTTTATTTGATGGCAACATCGCGGAGGAGGCATTCTAGGCTGCGCTTTTTAAAAAAACATATCTGAGCACTGCGTCTCGAGTTTTTAGAGACGCGTTTTGTCTGAATGGCCCCTATGGCTTAAAAAATAATAAAAAATCACACACAGGTTATAATTGTAGTGTTATACGTCATGGAATAAAACGTGAAACTATTTAGAGGTTTTGTTTACCACAGACAGTTACGTTCGTGATCAAACGTTTCGTTCACTTAAAAGATTGAACGAGAGTTTACAGGATAGGTCGGTCATTTATCATGTGAATCTCATTCAGCAATGAGCAGAAAGCGGATACAAAGCACAGTTACAGGTAGGCTACTGTGCACGCTTGTTTATTTAAAATACATAAACTTCAGGTTTAGCATAATCCCAGATTTATGAATGTGTAAATGCCCAAACAATTAACTTTTTAATTATGCAAGAAAACCTTGTGCTTTGGTAATCTGAACCACTTATTTAGACTTCTTTTATTTATTTAATGAGTAGATTAGAGACACACATTTTAATAAAGCCTGTAATCAGTTTATACGTTCGTTGACATAAGTCTTTTTCGCCCCCTGCTGTCCTATTATAGAAATGGTCACTGAACGAATCAGTGAACGAATCTGAACGAATCATTTTGGTGAACGAACTGAAAAAGAACGAATCACTCAAATGAAAAATCACTTTTTTAAAATTCATTTTCAAGTATTATACTTATAATTAACCATAATAAAAAATATAAAAAATAATAAAATAAAAATAAATGAAAAAATAAATATCACTATAAAATGCTAACTCGCTTCCGGGTTTTGCATACAAAAATACGTCATCTCTGAGCCTCCATATTCTGGGTTAGAGATCTCAAACCAAAACTGGACCGATCAGCTCTGAGCAAATTGACATATATCTGACGCAGTGAAGCCACTCCCCTTGTATCTCGCTCCAAATTAAAAAAAGTTTAAAGTGATAATATGTTAGAGGGAAATCTTTTGCTGCTAATTTTTTATATTTACATTTTATTGATTATAATTGCGTATAATTAATATAACATAACTATATTATTACATGAGTTGATAAATATTAATCAATAATAAATGAAGCATTTAAATTAATATAACTGAAGCATGCGTGTTTTCATTTGACATTTTTGTAAACCTATATAAAATATTTAAATTCGGTTGATTCCCTTGCATTGAAATGGTCAGTACAGTAGTTGTCTTCTCAAACTTTCATTGCAGCAGTGTTTAATCCTGCCTGGTAAATGCGTTTGAATTCATGAGATTTCTTTCATGATTTTTGCAATAGACCTCTAGTCAACCCTTCCACAAGTCAAAGCAAAACAACTGCATCTCAAAGCAGATATCCTGGGTTTGCTTCTGTCCAAGTCTTACCTCCGAGTTGTTATCTTGTTCCATTTTGCGTGGTTTCAGGAACTCAACTGTCTACCTAGAATGATCATACAAACCAGTAAATGTGTAAACAACCAACATATGGCTATAATATTAACCAAACAAGGTAAGGCCTTCAATAGAGCTGGAAAAAAAACTAACATCTCTCTTTTTTAACATCGTCTTTTGTGGAAACTAGTAACTTGGTATTAGCACCTATTGCATTATTGCTCCTGTATGACACTTTATTGCTCCCTGAACTCTTTGTAAGTCTCTTTGGATAAATGACTCAATGTAAAAGCCCCTTGAAAGATGTTTACAGCCCTTGTGTAACAACGTAGGTGTGCAAACACTTTCATTAAAGGATTTAAAAGTGTGTCTAACTTGTGCAGATACGTATGGCTAAGTAAAGTGAGTCATCATTAGAACAACATGCTCTATTATGCGCCTGCCATCTTGACTCCAACTATACCACGTATAGTTATTGGAACAACTACTGTTACTCCAGTACTTCAAGATTAATTTACATCAGGTTTAATGGGGGCTTGGACATTTGAAGTCCAACTAGAATGCATTTTTTGTTGACAACGTAAGATCTAAAGCTACAAAAGTCAGACATTAAAGGTGGAAACCTGCTGTCATCAGACCACCTGGTTAGCACATCAAAGCCAATTCAAAGTGTTTACAGCCTTTAGCTTTTAAAACAATTATAAATAAAGCTGTCCAACTCTACCACGTAGTTCAACTTAAAACTGTAAATTGTAAATTAACAGTCGTAGATATATTCACTGACACGAGTCCAGACAGCAGACAAAACTACACCGCAGTCTGACAGATTAGCTGCAATCTCAGTAACCACATTACAGTCAATATAAAACCACTTACATTTGATTTAGTAGACGGCTTGCCAACCCTTTTCACCAGGACCGAACCGGACTGTCAGTCGCAAAGAGGAATGGTCCTTGTTAGGACAGTTGGCTACAAGCTAACGTTAACTGCGCAGCAGTGCGCACACTCAAACGCAGCTGTTAGCTGACGCTATGCTAGCATAACCCCCTTTAAAAACTTCACAAAACTGACCAAGTTAGTGTGGTTTGGTTCTTGGTTCTACTTGATACGGCTACAAATTTGCATATTTTACACAAAATATGATGAAAAAAATACGAGACGAACCGGCGAGACTGTTGTTTGATTGCTAGTCTCTGGAAAAAAATGAACTGATTAAAGTTAGTGCAACAGTCAGCTTCTTACATGTAGTGAATCTGTAGTTCCGCCTGTAAACGCAATGCTATCTGGGTAATGTAGTATCCTGAAGCAGATATGTTTATCTCACGTTTTAAAAAGGCTACATTGCTTAAATAAACAACATTATCTGATTTTATTGAAGTAATTAATAGGCATTTTAGCGATTTCTAAAAATGTTTATTACTCATTAAATACATTTCATTACTTTCCCAAACGTCATATGAACGAAGGTGCTGCAAGTTTCAACACACTTGACATGTTTGGCAAATGTGCTAGACCACGCCTTTAACGACACGCCCTCTGTTCATAAATCCCGCCCACAAGAGATACGTCAGCAAAGTCAAATGGGTAAAAATGATTAAACTGAAGGTTTTTTTTGCTGTAAGTCTTAAGACATATCTGTCAGCTATTATATTATATTTTATGTGTGGTATTAAAATGCTTACAGTATATTATAATGCTTAAACCATCTGGATTCACCAGGGGCCTTATTTATAACCGTTGCGTACGCACAAAATATGCCCTGAACGAGGCGTACGCCACTTCCCACGCAAAAGATGGGATTTATAAAAACAAACTTGACAAACAAACTTGGAAAAATGTGCGCACCTGCACGCAAACTCTGACCCATGCGTACGGACATTTTGGAGACAGAGCAGTTTGGCGACACCGATGGTGATTTAGTGAACTCAAGTTAGATTGCAAAAGGTGTGATAAAAATGATTATAAGCATTAATCCCTCACACACATTTAATTTTACCTTAAATATCCTCATTATCACGAAGATTAAATCTGCAGAGTTATTTGCGCTTGTATTGAGTGATACTTGTTTCATGCAGCTCTTGTAAAATCAAACTCAAATCTTAAATAAAAATTCAATCTAAATATTTAATCAGAGCTGTCTCACCATCACACTATGAGCGCATGAGGAGGAGATGATCCGACTGCATAGAATATAGGAGAGCATCAAATAACACAGTGTAAATAAATAGCTAAATATATTTTCCTGCATAATCATCGAATGTCAAAGTCTGGAAATACAGCCATTAAACTCTCGCACAATCGTTACTCTAAATGTCCTCGTTATCGGTTCTAACTGTTCATAACAAAACTGGAATGAAGAAACATTCGTCTCTAACATTTATGTCTTCAAATTTTATCTCAGGTGAAGGACACCACTAATTAATGATGTGATTTTAATGAGGTGTAAATGATAAGTCTAAATGCTGTAAACATATAAATGCTGCAGAGACCTTCTTTGGCTTTAATATAATTATAACAATATTATAACAATTATTAATATGGAAATCTCAGTGAATCTCATGTGTGGCCATTTGTGATTTCGTTACGGAGATAAAGGATCGGGGGTTTTACATAAGTTTTTGTTATTTTTCTATGGCATCTGATAGCGGTTGAACCCGGAAACGGTATACGTCCATAATGGTGCGTGACGTCAGGTTTAACAAGCGGATTGGATGTCAGGCTTATTAATATACGAATAAGCATTCATGAGCTGCTTTGCATTGACTATGGGTAAAAATGGGCGTGTATAGGGCGGGATATGAGGCTGATTCACGTACGCACACTTGGAGGTAATCTGTGATTTATAAAGGGAAAATTGCGTGCAGGTGTGCATGCGCAAGGTTTTATAAATCTCAATTTTTGTTTGTGTATGCCCTTTTCAGCATTCTGGCTTAAGTTCACTTTTAGGAAGGTTTCTACGCACTGTTTTATAAATGAGTCCCCTGAGCCCCTCTAAACACATTTTGTATTATGTGCTTTAAAATCACATGCTATGTGAAATGTTGGTCAAACAGATCCATTAATAAGAGCTGAACATAAACTGAACATGCAGTATGCAACCCATGTGATAGGCCTAATCCTAACATTTTTTTAGGCGTTGTAACGGATTTCTGTAAGCAGAATACTTGAAATCCTGCTGGTCCATAAATGTATCTAAAACACATGATTAAATTCACAGTTGATATGGCACAAATTAAACAACAACAATAGCCTATAACACAGGCCTATGAATGTTTGGAAAGACAACTTTAAAGATACCTTGTCTTAACCTCACTTGGACATGCTGGCTCAAAGACTGAATGCAAAACACATTAACAACACAATATTTTTAAGTTTATGCTCCAGCCATATAATTTCATTAGGCTATTTTCTGATCTAAAATCCAAGTAAAATCAACTAGCCGCCATGACATTTAATTATTATACATCTTTTAATGCCATTATCATTTATGATATGTATTTATGATATAATACCTGCATCGTAAAACATTACACTTGGACCATGGAGAAAAACTAGTTAACTGCAGCAGCTATCTGCTCAATATCAGTCGTTGCCTTGTGGTAACAAGTGCTCTTGGATTCTCTTATTTATTGTGCACTTTTTGTATCCACTCACAATAAGAGTTCAATAGTAGTATGTTTTGGCAGGCAATTTGTTGTACATCATCAGAAGGTGCATCAGTGAATATCAAAGGTTTTAAGCGGGATTTAAAAAGGTGGACTGACTGTAATACACACATTGTGGTTTAAGTGATGGTGAGCCAGGTATCAAAGCATGTGTTATGTGTCCTCTTCAGTTTGCCAGAGTCTTTGAAATCCTTCTGTCACAATTCTGTCTATTTAAAAACAGCTGGTATAAGAATCCGTTTTTCTTCTGAAGACCCAGGGTGACTTCGTTCTGACATTGCTGAATAAGTGCACCAAAGGTTTGTGGATAAGCAAGCTGTGGATTTTGTAAGATCAGTGACAATCTTTTTAATGTCTAAATTCTTTCACATAAGAACCTTTAAGATGTAACTAGTAAGAACTATTATTCCTTCAATTCAGCTTATGTATATATATGCCCATTTTTGCACCAATAACAAAGTAAGGTTGCATATATTAAGAACAAATGTATTGCTATGAAACTATGAAGCTATGAAAAAGATGATGATCGCATGTTCAAAAAAAGAACATGAAACCTGTCACGACTCAGGTCGGGTCGGGGTATTGTCTGCACGGGAGCGGTCTTGTTTTTGTCGAGCACGTGGAGGCCGTCGACTGACGGCTGACCATGTGCTCGGAGTCTGCGTCATTGTTCCTGCCCTCGTGTCTCCGTTAGGGCTTTCCTTGCACTGGTGTTTTTCCACTCGACTCTCACACCCCTGTTCTCACGTCCCTCATTAAGCTCGCTTATCCCTGCGATTGCCCCACACCTGTTGACTATTCTATCCTCATCTACTTTCCCTTTATAATCCCTCGACGTCTCTTGTCCTGTGTCTGACCGTTGTATGTAATTTCCTACTCAGACTGACCTAGGTGTAGTTGCGGCTCGCCTATTGTTTTTTACCTAGTGTTTCCTAGCCTTAGCCACAGTCCTAGCCATAGTCCTAGCTCCACTTTCGTCATTGCTATCACGACCATGCTTCAGTCTGTTCTTCCTAGCCTGTCCGGTGTTGCTCTCACCACTCTCCTGTCACGTCCCCAGGTCTGCTCTCTGTCTCCACAGCTCCCGTTGGCGTCCCGACCGGCGGCCTTCTTCCACTTCCGGATTAGCAGCAGTCACCTCTGGGTCGCTATCACCACCCGGACTTATCACCTCTCTCTCCTCGTGAGAGTTTGGTCGAGGGAGTTCCTCGAACCCAGACGATAGACCTCTTACCCCGGCGGTGGATGGAGTTCTCAGCCGTTCCGGTGGTGTATCTATCTGTTTCCCGCGACCGAGTTTCCTCTGGCTGTTTGGTGTTGTGACTGTTGCCTATTATTAATAAAATTTTGTTCTCCCCGCATTTGGGTCTCTCTCAGCTTTGTCGGCCATGACAGAACGGTCAGACCAACATCACGACCCAGCGGGACCGGATCCCTTACGCACGGTGCTTCAACAGCAGGGCGTTCTGCTGGGACAGCAGGCGTTGCGCCTCAGGTTTCGGAATTACTCCGAGGTACCGACGGAGCTGCGGGATCACAGTTTTCTCTTCCACGCGGAGCCTCAAGTGAACCAGAACCCCATGCCAACAGCCCCCCACTTTACTACGGGGATCCCAACTCCTGTCGGGCGTTTCTATCGCAGTGCTCTCTGGTGTTCGCCCTCCAGCCCCGCCGATATTTGACAGAGTAGACCAGGATTGCTTTCATACTAACTTTATTGACGGGGAAGGCACACCAGTGGGGGGTCGCGGTGTGGGAGGCCCAGGACTCTTGTTGCCGTTCCTTTCGAGAGTTCCGTGAGGAGATGACTAGCCTGTTCGATAGGTCGGCTCGCGGTGACGAGGCGGCGGCTCAGCTCTCACGTGTTGTCCAGGGAAGAGGCACGATCACGGACTATGCTATTCGCTTCAAGACATTAGCCGCGGCGTGTGACTGGAATGCAGGGGCGCTATGCGCACGTTTTCTCGACGGCCTTAACCCAGCATCGCTGATGAGATCGCAGCACTGGATCCCCCTCGAGATTTGGAGGAGATGATCAACCTCTGCCTCCGAGTTGAGAGCCGGATTAGTGCCCGTCGCCTCTCCTCTCCACACTCCTGGCGACGCGGTGAGTCCAGCCGGGATGCCAACCGGGATGCCAGTCGGGATGCCAATCCCACCCACCACCCTCAACCGGACTCAGAGCCCATGCAGATTGGGCGGTCACGCCTAACACCGGCCCAGAAGCACCAACGACTCATGGACGGGCTTTGTTTTTATTGTGGCAATGCGGGTCACCTAGTTATTCACTGCCCGGCAAAAGCCGACGCCCACCCGTAGAACGGAGAATAAGGGTGGGCGCCATCTATGAAACCTCTCCGGTCTCACGCACCTTGCTGCCGTTTCACCTCACCTCCGGCCTCACAACCCACTCTGGATTGGCCCTGGTCGACTCCGGGGCGGAAGGCAACTTCTTGGACGGGACTACAGCTCGGAAGTGGGGCATTCCTATTCTCCCTATAGATCCGCCGATCTCAGCCGTGACGCTGGTGGGACTGCCTCTATCCACCGTCACCCACGTCACCTGTCACGTAAGCCTTTTTCTGTCGGGTAATCACTGTGAGAAGATTAGGCTGTACATCCTCGATTCCCCCACTAACCCTCTGGTATTAGGGCATCCGTGGTTGTCACAGCATAATCCTCACATTGATTGGGTGAACACTTCTGTTTTAGCGTGGAGCCCTGCTTGTCATGTGTCTTGTCTTGGTCCTGCTCCCTCCCCTGTTTCTGTGTCTCCTGTGTTGCAGGTTAGTGACGCCTACTTGACCGGAGTCCCGGAGGAGTACCACGATCTGCAGTCTGTGTTTAGCAAGTCCCGGGCCACATCCCTTTCTCCGCATCGGCCCTACGACTGCGCCATCGACCTGCTCCCGGGCACTTCTCCACCCAAGGGTCGGTTATTTTCCCTTTCGGGTCCTGAAAGAGAGGCCATGGACAAATATATTCGTGAATCCATTATCGCCTGGCTCATCCGCCCCTCCTCCTTGCCAGCCGGTGCGGGTTTCTTCTTCATGCAGAAGAAGGATGGCTCCCTTCGCCCCTGTATTGACTATCGAGGTTTGAACGAGATTACTGTTAAAAATAAGTACCCCTTGCCTTTAATGTCATCTGCCTTCGAACTGTTACAGGGAGCTCGGGTCTTCACTAAGTTAGACCTCCGCAACGCCTATCACCTGGTCCGCATTCGCTAGGGGGACGAGTGGAAGATGGCATTTAATACACCATCGGGACATTATGAGTATTTGGTTCTTCCGTTCGGGCTGACCAATGCTCCTGCCGTCTTCCAGAGCCTCATCAATGACGTGTTGGGTGACATGATTAATCGGTTTGTCTTTGTGTACCTGGATGATATCCTTATTTTCTCCCTTTCTCTCCAGCAACACACCCAACATGTCAGAGGGGTTCTCCGGCGCCTTCTCGAGAATCAGTTATTCGTCAAGGCGGAGAAGTGCGAATTCCACTCCGATACCGTTTCGTTCCTTGGTCACGTGATTTCTCCCCGAGGCGTGGGACAGGACGACGCCAAGGTTAAGGCTGTCGCCACATGGCCCATTTCCGACTCTCGTAAAGCACTGCAGCGGTTCCTGGGATTCGCCAACTTTTACAGGCGATTCATCCGGGGTTTTGGCCAGGTGGCCGCACCGCTCATGACGTTGACCTCCACCAAGGTCCCGTTCTCCTGCAACCCCCTCGCTCAGGTAGCCTTTGAGAAACTCAAGTCCCGGTTTGTCTCTGCACCTGTGCTCTGTTTTCCAGATCCTGAACGTCAGTTTATTGTTGAGGTCGATGCTTCCGATGTCGGGGTAGGCGCAGTCTTGTCCCAGAGTGCCAGTCATGATGAGAAGGTGCATCCATGCGCCTTCTTTTCACATCGCCTGAGCCCTGCTGAACAGAATTACGATATCGGCAATATAGAGCTGCTGGCGGTTCGTCTAGTTTTGGGTGAGTGGCGGCACTGGTTGGAAGGATCGGTGCAGCCGTTCTTAGTCTGGACAGACCATAAGAACTTAGAATATGTCCGTTCAGCCAAGAGATTGAACTCTCGTCAGGCCCGCTGGGCCCTGTTTTTCGGCAGGTTCCTGTCGTACCGGCCAGGTTCCAAGAATGTTAAGCCTGACGCCCTCTCCCGCCTGTTCGAGAGCCCGGGCAGAGAGGAACCGGTCGACTCTATCCTTCCTAGGGATAGAGTGGTCGGGGCTCTTGCCTGGGAGATCGAACAGCGGGTGGTGGAGGCCGGTCACAGGGTGCAAGTGCCGAAAGGGTGCCCAGCAGGTCGGCTGTTCGTTCTTCCTCGGCTGCGCTCAGAGGTTCTCCAGTGGTGTCATTCCTCCAGGCTGGTCGCCCATCCAGGAGTCAAGGGAACCCTGGCGAGCGTGCGTCAACAGTTTTGGTGGCCATCGGCCTCCGACGATGTCAGACAGTTCGTGTTGGCTTGCCCGGTCTGCGCTCAGAGCAAGACCTCTCGCCGTCCACCTGCAGGTCTGCTCCGGCCCCTTCCCATTCCCTCCCGACCCTGGTCACACATTGCTCTGGACTTTGTCACTGGCCTTCCTATGTCAAGAGGCAATACCGTTATCCTCACGGTGGTGGACCGGTTCTCCAAGGCGGCCCATTTTATTCCTCTTCCCAAGCTTCCCTCCACCCGGGAGATGCGGATGCTGATGGTGGACCACGTCTTCCGACTCCACGGTCTTCCGGTCGACGTTGTGTCCGATAGGGGTCCTCAGTTCACCTCCCGGTTCTGGAAAGAGTTCTGTAGGCAGATCGGGGCCTCTATGAGTCTGTCCTCAGGCTTCCATCCTCAGACCAATGGACAGTGCGAGCGAGCCAATCAGGAACTTGGACGGAGACTCCGCTGTCTGACATCCAACAATCCCGGCTCCTGGAGCCAACAGCTCTCATGGGTGGAATACGCTCACAACTACCTTCCTGTCTCGGCCACAGGTATGTCTCCATTTGAATGCTCTCTTGGGTATCAACCTCCTCTATTTTCCCTTCAGGAACTCGATGCTGCGGTCCCCTCAGCTCTGGCCTTTGTCCGACGGTGCCACTGGACTTGGACGAGGGCCAGAGAGGTTTTGGCCCGATCCTCTCTGAGGACCAAAGCAGTGGCCGACCGTCACCGGACCTCTCCCCCCGCCTATGTGTGCGGTCAACGGGTATGGCTTTCCACCAAGGACATGCCTCTCCTGGTGCCTTCATGCAAGCTGGCCCCCAGGTTCATTGGGCCATTCTGTATCGCCAAGGTGGTTAATCCGGTGGCCGTGCGGCTCAAGCTTCCTCCTACTCTTGGTCGAGTTCACCCTGTATTTCATGTGTCCAGGGTTAAGCCCGTAGTCATATCTCATCTCAACCCTGCCAGTTCTCGAACCACCCCCCCCCCCCGCGGCTCGTGGATGGGGTTCCGGTGTATACTGTTAAGAGACTACTGGACGTTCGCCGCCGCGGCAGGGGCTTCCAGTACTTGGTGGACTGGGAGGGTTATGGCGCAGAGGAGAGGTCATGGATACCGTCTCGGGATGTGCTGGACCGGTTGTTGATAGTGGACTTCCACCGGAGACAAGGTGAGCCCCTCCCCTAGCGCCTAGAGGCGCTGGTGGTGGGGGTACTGTCACGACTCAGGTCGGGGTATTGTCTGCACGGGAGCGGTCTTGTTTTTGTTGACCACGTGCTCGGAGTCTGCGTCATTGTTCCTGCCCTCGTGTCTCCGTTAGGGCTTTCCTTGCACTGGTGTTTTTCCACTCGACTCTCACACCCCTGTTCTCACTTCCCTCATTAAGCTCGCTTATCCCTGCGATTGCCCCACACCTGTTGACTATTCTATCCTCATCTACTTTCCCTTTATAATCCCTCGACGTCTCTTGTCCTGTGTCTGACCGTTGTATGTAATTTCCTACTCAGACTGACCTAGGTGTAGCTGCGGCTCGCCTATTGTTTTTCACCTAGTGTTTCCTAGCCTTAGCCACAGTCCTAGCCATAGTCCTAGTCCTAGCTCCGCTTTCGTCATTGCTATCACAACCGTGCTTCACTCTGTTCGTCCTAGCCTGTCCGGTGTTGCTCTCACCACTCTCCTGTCACGTCCCCAGGTCTGCTCTCTGTCTCCGCAGGTCCCGTTGGCGTCCCGACCGGCGGCCTTCTTCCACTTCCGGATTAGCAGCAGTCACCTCTGGGTCGCTATCACCACCCAGATTTATCACCTCTCTCTCCTCGTGAGAGTTTGGTCGAGGGAGTTCCTCGAACCCAGACGATAGACCTCTTACCCCGGCGGTGGACTCTTACCCCGGAGTTCACAGCCGTTCCGGTGGTGTATCTATCTGTTTCCCACGACCGAGTTTCCTCTGGCTGTTTGGTGTTGTGACTGTTGCCTATTATTGATAAAATTTGGTTCTCCCCGCATTTGGGTCTCTCTCAGCTTTGTCGGCCATGACAGAAACCATTGATGATAAAAATGAACAAATTGTGCTTTGTGTAAAAATTCAATATGCCTCCTTCAATTCATCTTTTGGAATGTCACAGGGGACTCATGAACCCATAGGGTGAGCACCAAGGTCTTGGGTCTTGTTTTTACATCCCTTGGAAGAACGTGTTCATACACATTTCCAAATACAGTAGGTGGGTGTAAGGCTGGCGATGAAGTTTAAAGGTGCAGTCAGGATTTTTTCTTATTAAAAAGTTCAACACTAACACCGTGTCTACACCGGACACCGGAAATTATAATGCGTTCTAATGCGTTTCTAATGTCTTTTGTCGTGTCGCATCGCACCGGTCGCATCCGGTGTAGACACGGTGTTGGAAATAAATTTTACTTTTAAACTTTTCAAAAACTTTAATTCTACGTGGAGTGGGGCTCTCTATGAGAGCAAACCTATTAATTAAGGGTTAATGTACAGGCCGGTTATTCGCAATAACAGCCGGCTGCTTGTACATTATCCCGCTTATTACACGGCTACTTGCCACATGAGAAAAAAAAGGTATATTTGTAAATATAATGTCATATATGTTATAAAAATACATATTTTTATTTAATTTGTCAAATTAAATAAATTTGTCGTGACTGGCCAATCAGAATCAAGCATTCCAAAGAGCCGTGTAATAAGACCATATAACCATCCGAATACTACTACATATGCTGTATCTCAGTTAGCTCCCTGTCACTGCTTTTGCTTGCTGAATAAATCAATTATAGCTGACTGCAAATAAGAAAACTAAAAAACTCTTGTATGATGCTGCATCCATGCTGACGTTTTTATGTTGTTGTAGTGCAATACTGAATAAACATTACTGAGTGAATGCATGTGAGTGAGTGTCTTATATGTGTATACGTGTCTTTAAAATAACTACTCTAAAAAACAATATCACTTTGCATGTCAATTCAAATATTAAGTGCTTTTGCATTTGTGCGTGTGTATTCGCATTTTCCTTCAGCACTCTCCAGCAGCAATCAGCTCGCCGGGTCTGGCTAGTCTGTCCCTTCTGCTTTGCTCCTCCTCCTCATACAAATTGTGATGGATGTTCAGCAGTGAGTGTGAAGAGTTTCTGCTGAAAGCTACAGGCTGGCTCTCAGGCTCTGTCCCCTGATTGAGAGGATCATTGACCTTTGGGGAATGTGGAGGATGAACGCTGGTTGTGCTGCCATTCAGATAGGATGCATTGGAGAGAGTATCGGTGGAGAAGGCAGTGGTGGTAGACAGTGGAGGAGATACTTTCTTCTCTGAGGGGGGAAAATGATATACAAAGAATAATCAGCAATTTACTTAAATCCATTGGAACAAGAACAAAAAGGTTTGGTGTCCAGGTGACATACTGGTAAGAGAGGCAGAGACGTGGACAACTGTATGTGGACCCTCTAAATACAGATTGCTGAGAGAGTGTTCAGCTGGGGGTGGCTCAGAATTGGCCATTTCTGCTTTTGCTTTCTGGATGGTAAGCATGTAAGGATGAACATCCAGCGAGAGATTAAGAGTTTGTTTCTTCTCTATATTATTTGCTTCAGCAGCTGAAAAATCAAATAAAAAACAGGATCGGAAGATTTTTAGGATTTTGACACAATAAAATAACCTACACTCAAAAAAAATGCTGTGGTTTTCAGCCCTGTGTTGGGTCAAAAAGGATGAACCCAACAGTTGGGTTATAAATGAACCCATGATGGGTGGTTTCAACCCCAAATTCTGGGTTGTTTAAACCCGTTGTTGGGTAAAATACACATTTTTTTCTGGGTTAATTTAATCCACAACGGTTAGGTTTGTACCTTTTTGAATCAATGTTGGGTTGAAAATAATCCAGTATTTAGTGTTTGCTGACTTTGAGATTACCTTTAATACAAGGAGGGTGCTGTGTACTCTTAGTGTCAAGCAATGGAGCAATAATGCTATCTGGTATATTCTTCCTCCGCACAGGTTTAGGTTTGTCTGCTTTCATACTATTCTCTAGCCTGGTTAGAGTCAGGGGTTCCTGTACAAACAGAAATTTAATAACTTTCCACAAATTTAAGGATCATATAAGGCTGTTCACAAATACTTCAAATGTTCAAAATTTGATCAAATCTTACTTTAAAGGGCTTAGATGTGGGGGTCCACTTGATCTTCTTGCGTGGTCTTTTGATTACCAATGGCTCTCCCCCTAGTTCTCCCACACCAAGCACTGAGGGGTCCATGTTGGGGTCAACCGTTTGCACTCCAGATTCTCTTACTGTCGGAGTGGCGTCGTGGTTGGACTGAGCTAACGCTGCCAACAGCTGCCGCACCACATTATCATACATGAGGTCGCTCTCATTAGTGATAAAATCCAGTCTGTTGAGAGACTTAATATGGTCTCTATTCTCATTACAGAACATGGCCAGAATATTGATGTCGCAAAACTGTGACTTCTGCCAGCGCCGCCGTGTTTTAATGCCCACTTTGTGCAGCTTGTCGAACACGAAGTTGGATTTACGCACCACGAACAAATGCAGCAGGTTGACGAGGATGATGAGGTTCATGGTGCAGAGCAATGCTATGTCTACCGCAGCCATAATGCGTTGGAGCTGCACGGCTGGCAGCTTGCAGTTAACGTTTAGCCGCAGTTCGGGAATGCTGCTGGTGTCCGGCGGCTCGCCCAACGCACAGGTGAACTCGTTCTGCCTCTGCCGCGCGTAGTATGTGCTCAGGTAAGTTATTGGGATCGAGCTGAGACAGATAATGGCTAAATGTCGCCCCAGGTACAGCTTAGCCAGAAAGTTACTCTGCCCTCTGCGTTCTAGATACTTTTCAAAAAGGTTCTGCTCGGGGCTCTTTTCCTTCTCAGCGTTCTCGATGATCTCGCGTCTCTCGCGTTCTGTGATGCCCGGACCCTTGGACTGAATCTGCTTTTCAATCTTGGGTGCACGGCCCTCGGCTGCTCTATGGTAGCAGTTGTCTATCTCCTGAAGGAGAAAGTTGAGCTCAGAGGTGAGACGAGTGGAAGCCATGAACTCCCATCCCAGGGCAGGTATGTACATTATACCCGCGAAGGCCATCAGAGCATAGGGTAGGAACTTGTGTTCAAATAAGGAGAGCCGAAGTTCAGGGTCAACGCCGGGCACCGCATCCCGCAGCTCTGTCCAGCAGTAGCCTCTGGCATACAGGGCCTGATCTCGTGTGAAGTTGTGAGGTGTGTAGCAATATATAGATTCCTCTGAAATGAAGAAGGAAATCAAAATAATCAGGATTATAGCATGAATTTAGCAATCAGATACTACAATGGTATCTGCCGATCAGAGGAGACGTGTTTCTAGTAATGAGCCGTCATCTATTTCTATTAAATAAAATGGGTTTGCTGTACAATATAAGGCTGCGCAGGGCAATCTAGTGATGAAACAGCGATACCACAAATGTTACATTTGTCTTTGCCAACTGGACCAAGCTAGAGGTAATTCTTTCACAGCTGCTGCAGCTCTTACCGTGTCTTGTTTAATTATACTCCTACACAGATCAATACAGTAAGTTAGAACAATTCGGTCAGTGCAGAATCAATAATGTAAGTTAAGCAGGGTGATTTTGTCTACATACTTTATAGTTTGCATGTACAGGCATCACCTTATGCATACCGGCTCTTTTTTCCCAGTACTTGGGATACAAATTGGATTGGATTCAAATTAATGTCCCAGAATGTGATCAAGTAAAAACCAAAAGGACGAAGAGGCTTTGACCTTCATTTGTCCTCGTTCGTGATCTACACATGGAATCTACACTCGAGAAATTCCACAGAATTTAAAAGAACATTCAAAATGTTCATGTCACTTTACACAACACTGATAGCACATTCAACTACTAAGTTACAGCTACGACCTCCCTTAGAATGAATATTTATATTCACTATTTTCCTAAAAGTTATGCATATCTAAACTTTGCTGCATGCCTCTCATCAGCAGGGTTCTCGATGTTCAGCCGGTTAATGCTGCTATGCAGTAAGACTGACTCAGCATTTAGAGTAAACCCCCTTTAGCACAACCTCTCTCTATCCTTATTTCAAACTCTCTCTCTTTCCTACTCTATCACCCTACGATCTCTCTCTACCAAAAGTCATTTAACCCTTCTTCAGCTGGACAGCGGTGAACAGCAGGTGTGGGGGTATCTGTTAGTAAAGAGACAAACTGTGTGTTATCATGTCACCAATGCCAATTCTAGGTACAGTTAGTGCATAATGAAATATTACGTAAAGCTGTATAAAGATAAATAAAAAACTGCATGTTTTGTTTACAAAACAAGGACCAGATACTCACCCTGAAGCTTGAAAATAATAAGTGCCTTGAAATTATTCAAGTATCAGATTAAACAATATTGCATAACACACTAACCTGCAAAGTTCCGTGTGAAAACTAATGTGACCAACAGTATAGGGATGATGACAGTTCCTATGGTGACGACCCGGTCAAAGGGCAACTCTAGTTTGAGCTGCACCATAAGACCTGCGAGTACCCCGCCCTTCTCATCCTGTGTGGAACCTGGCAGGATCAATTCCTTGAGCTTCTCACCCGCGAGCAGAGCCGTGGCCATGTCCAAGTTCTGCTCAAGGATGTTCTGCATTCGGCACCAGCAGCCTGCTCACCACTAACCTCACAACACTCCTGATGGCTCCTCCTTCTACCCCGTCAGCCACTGGATTGGCTGAGGGCTGTTCCCTGCAACAATATAATGAGTTGTGTTATATCTAAGAGGTGCTGAAGGATAAAATTGGATCTTCTTAGTCACAAAGAAAGCATTGCGTTGAGCCCGAGCAGGCGGGTCTGTTGATAGGTTGTGTGGAGCTTGATCTTGTCTGAGGTAGATGGGGTTTATTTTTTTGCTTGTTTGTTTGGAGAGCTGAGATGGATCTGTCACCTACTCCACTTCTACAAAAACCTGTAAATGAACAGAAGAGTTTATACAGAGTTAACAGATACAAATATTAAGAACTTTTTTCTAATAACCCACAAAAGTGGCTTGATATAATTCTGTTAATTCATTATTTGAGAGTACATGTTGCTTTAATTCATTGACCAATGGAGTGTGCCCATCGGCAGAGTCCTTGGAAGTCATGCCAAGGACGAACTGATATTCTCAGGGCTAAATTAATAACGTCATTTAAAGGGTTTATTAAATGTGTGTCAGCTATAAATGGAAGTATGATACATCACGAAATATCCTGGTGCAGAACATAAAAAACACAGACAAAATAGCTGTCGTATATTATAAAATCAATACATTTACGCATTTGGCAGACTCTTTTATCCAAAGCGACTTACATTGCTTTATCCTATACATTTATACATATGCATGTGCAATCCCTGGGATCGAACCCACAACCTTGCGTTGTTAATGCAATGCTCTTACCACTGTGCTACAGGAAAGCTTAAATCTAGCAAATACACAGAAAAACATAACAGACAGGAAACCCCCAACAAGGAAAAGGAAACATGGCTGTTTCACAAATTCTGCTGACATAGTCTGTGCATTTATTTTTGTACTGAAGTCCATTTCTTTTCAGTTTGTGAATACATAAAATTCTTTGTGAACCTAAAACTTGTGGATGCACCTGTCATATCACTACATGTTTGTGTGAATATGTGTGATTTAAGCATTTAGCAAATACTTTGATCCAAAGTAACTTACAAGAATAAGGAAAGCAATAAAGCAAAAATGAAAAAAATAACAATAAATGTATTAATGAAGATAATAAACTATGCTTATTTGAAAATGCAAAAATGTTTTTCTCATACGCTACATGTGTATTACTTCCTGAATGGCCTTCCATACGTTAAGGTTAGGTTTTAGTCTACTCAAGCAGATACCAAAACAAACCTGTTTGGGTGCAAACTGCAAGATTAAAACAAGGATTAACACAACTTTGAATAAACATTTCTGTAACTCACTGCTGCTGCTTCATTCTTTTTTCTTTCATTCATATTAAGTGTTTTGGGCATGTTATAGGCATATAATGCTGACTACAGTGAAATAATAACAAAATAAATGCTAACAGTATGTAGGCTACTTTCATTCCTAATTTAAACTCCTTAACTTTACTTAATCTTGGCCTAGACACACGCTACAAGACATGAAGACCGAACCGTTATGTTTTTCAAAACGGGACCTTTCAATCAAACAAGTTAATTTTCATGTTGATGAATCTGTCTAGCAAACTTATAGCAACAGCCCAGTACAGGATGTACCATAAAACGCTCAGCCTCAGATATAATATACTGTATATTGTTTTCTAGCTTTATCGACACCGGTGTAACGATACAGACCGACATATTGATATTATGACAGTTGATGATCATGGGCATTAAAGGTCATGCATTGCACATCACTTACGCTCAAACGAGGAGCTGTCCATTCACCATCAGCATCATCATTACCGGTCCGAATCAATCAGAAGAGCTTAAACACAATTGTGATCAAGGACATTATCCTTCATAATGTGAATGCAAGAAAGAAGACTGAGTTGCAAAAAGTATCATCTTCATGATGTCACATACCTGTGCCGGTCCTCTCGATTATAAGCGGTAACATCCTGAAGCTGACGCTCAAATCATCAATATCTAGAAATATCTACGCGCAACGACAGGTTCCTAAAAAACAAAGGACGATGCAGCGGCTTCTGTTCCCCAGTGTTGAGCATCTCTGGCGGCTCAAGAGTTAATCTGCAGTGCGGGC
This sequence comes from Triplophysa rosa, assembly GCF_024868665.1. Classification (NCBI taxonomy): domain Eukaryota; kingdom Metazoa; phylum Chordata; class Actinopteri; order Cypriniformes; family Nemacheilidae; genus Triplophysa; species Triplophysa rosa. Next base: position 19,292,811 of record NC_079901.1, on the reverse strand, counting down.
GAGCCGCTACAGCGTGTATCCGGGCACACACACCGGTTTGTTCCGCCTTTTGCCATGTTTTCACCCTCCCATGACAAACCTCTCGTACTTCTCCACGATGGTCCACGGACAGACCTTCAAAAAGATGAATTGTCAGCTACAGTATATGCCGCTATGGCAGTGGCAGGGAATGCGCGTATTAAAACGCCTAAGGAAAAATCGTCGACTTTGAGAATTAATAAAGGAGTCAAGGACACAGTGTTTCCAACCTTTTCTTATATTCAATTTACTGCAACATAATCTTAAGTAAATATCTCAATATATATATTTATTGATCTACAATAGCATCATAATTAAAATGATGAATTTGTCACATACAGCTAATTATAGACCGAACTGCAGTAAGGAATACAGTATGTTAGAAGTAAATACCATCATACACTAAGTTTTCTATTGTGTTAAACTCTTATATATACAGTGTACTGGATTGTACATGCGTGATGTGTTCACAATTAAATTGCATAGACTATAATCTGTTGCATAGCCATTTCCTTATCACATGAAATGTTACATTCAAACAGGTATGGTAATGTTCATGAATGTGCACAAATATTTATATTTTAAATCTTTGCAAAAGCCTTCTTAAAACCACTAAAACGTCCTACACTGTAATTGATTCCAAAGATTTTGTGAGAGAAAAGTTGTTTATACAATATATGACAGGCCACCTCACATAAAAGAAATGATTAAATTCTTAATATTTCGTCCTTTACATTCAATGTCTTCTCATCTTCCATACGTTTCTTCTAGTCCAGATCCCTTTCTCCTGCTGATATTTTATCCTCCATCTTTGTACAACACACAAATGTGTCTTTTAGTTTTTTTTCAGCTTTTCCCCTATGTTTCATGTTTCTTTGCTCACTGGGCCATTTGGACCACCACTGCCTTCCAGGCCTTGTCTTTGTCAAACTCCCGTAGAGTGCCATTTGACGTCGGTTGCTGTAAGAAAAGAATGAGAGGGAAAGTGTGCTTACACAAGCATTCTTCAGTGCAGTCCACCTTGGGACTTTCCTTTTTCAATCTTAAGAACTTCTATGTGTTATCACAGAGGCAGATGGGTGGAACAGCTCAGCTATTCCAGGGTGACTGTGTTTTCATCACATGCACAGTGGGTGCAGTACCGTTTTATGTTTATTAGTCCCTTTTTGCCAACATCATGTGCACAATTACAAGGGCCGTACAATACATAAAGCATTACATACTCCCTGTACTTTTAAATTGAGTTGTCAGTCATTTTTATGGGCATATGTTTACCTCACAATGTCTTGGCAATTGTAGTGTGTTCCATTCAGGTGCTCCCATGCGGAGTTGGCTCTTGTATGAAGCACACTGTACTATGGTGGCTAATGTCAGCACCGCCTGTACCAGCAGTAACCCCATCAGGATGAGCAGCAATATGTCATATGACAGCTGCATGCACAACATAAAGTCACAAACTTAACACTTTAAACAACAAACAAACAAACAAACAAAAAGTCATTAAAAAGCAACATATGTTGTGCATATGACTATTAACCCTTGTGTGGTGTTTGAGTCTATGTTTTCAGTGTTACTAAAAACATGTGATACATTTTTTTAACCTCAGACATTAATATGTTTTCACAATACACAAGAGTTTTCACAGAAAATGTAGTGCCTTTTTAATAAATATAATTTTAACATAAATGACAAATGTTAAATTTGTATGCTGTTTATGCTGCATGTATTTGGGATAGTGTAAACATCTGTAAAGTATTTTTACATACAATTTCATGGTTGTATCCATTAAAAAATAAAAATAATAGACCTGCAAACGTTGGCTGAATAACAAACACATGAAGAACTGTGTCCATATAAAAATAAGATTAAAAAAAGCATATTTTCCTTCTGTGAATATAATTTTTTTGCATGAACGGTTCCTTTAAACGGTCAAGACCCGACATACTGGAAGTGCTTTAATTTTGTGCACAAGAATGATTTCGAACTCACCTTTGCTAATGGCACTTCATGCAGAAAGATCTCAATGAAATTAATCACACTGCTGGACAAGAACCCAGATGCTGAGAACAGCAGTGGTGAGGTCACACTACTTATAGCAATCAACATTTCCACCTACAGTAGAAAAATTGAGAGAGGACGGGGGTGAAATAGCGAGGGAAAGTCCTTACAATTACCCTGCAGAGAAACTAGACAGACAAGCTAAATTAATGAGGATAGAGAATGTCCTCTAGGACACTTGTCTGGACTGCTTTAGTGCTGGAGAGACCCTGACGGTGACTCACCGAGCTCTTGCTGGGGTATTCTGCCACCACATGGCTGGCAATGGCACTAGGGAAACACTGCAGGTGTTTCAGGCACATAAACAGTTTAGCTGCTAACACATTTTGCTTTTAATAAAGATTTAAAATATATAATGAAATTTATAATATAATATTTAAATGCAAAACTTAACTTACAGCTACTAGAATCCAGAAGAAAGTGACAGAAAGGTACGGTTCTGGGAGAAGAGTGCCCAGATTCAGAGCAATAATTCCTCCAAATACAGTAGAGATGCCCACTATAACCTCAATTACCTGTTTTAACAAACAATAGTTGATCAACAGTATGCCTATGTATCACACACACAAAATCTTATTTGCAGGCGACTCACGGAATAAGCCTTGAGAAGACGGGTGGGGAACGTCGCCGGGGTCACAACCACAGGGCCATTATACACTGGCTGGAAGAAAGAGATGGATGATGGCAACAAGAACAACAGAGTTAGGAGAATGAGAGGACATACAATATATAAAAAGCAAAACAAATGTGCTACAGACCAAAACAGTGGATTAAACAAGTATAAACTAAATGTTGCAATGTGCTTTTTCAACTATGTAATGAAATAAAATGTCACTTATTTACATGTAGAGGATTTTTTAAACATACAAAAACAAAACAAAAATCTGTCATGCATGTTTCATGAAGTTCACAAAAATCAAACATCCTCCACAGAAGACAAAAATGCATTTTCTGATCCCTTATAATATAATAATTATAATACTGCAGACAGTCTGTGCACACATGCCCTCACACATACACACCTTGCTGTGACTGCAGCAATCCTCAGCCGAGCGTGCTGATAGGATAACAGTACTTGCCGTCAACACCTCCAGCACAATAAGCAGGAGCAGGTTAAAGTTAATCTATAAAATGACAGCATGTAATGTTATTATATAACTTGTAATGTAGAGAGGGCGTAATCAACATGTTGAGTTATAAATAAAGGAAAAAGGTTCTTACATTGATGGCTGAGGGACTAATGGCGAGCTTACATCCAAACCACACTAGACATGTTGTTGTAACAGCAAAAGATGACACATAGACCATTTGAAAATCTGAGACCTAGAAACATGATACAGGTGACATCCTGCAGTTACAGCATTCGTATAATTGTATCCATAATTCAATAGCATTAATTTGGCTCATATATTCATTTGTTGAGAGATGGAATTATAAAGAATTGATATCCTCACTTACAGCAACTTGTCTGTTCTTGGCAATAGCAAAGCTCACCACTGCAGCTGGTACACTCTGCAAGGCGGAAATGAAAGCGTAAATGTAATTGTAAGACCAATTTCATGCATCCAGGAGAGCAAAAGCTTTTTCAGAACAAGCCTGAAGAAAGGCACTCACAGATCCTGCAGCACACCGCAGGTAATCCATTGCAGTTGGAAACACGTTACCCATGTAGAGAGAGAAAACTGCAGCTATCAGCAAGCTACTCTGGGGATCAGATGGAAAACGTTTTAAGCACAAGAGAGCAAAAAATAAACTTTTAAAGACTTTAAGCCTGAGCGACCAGTATTTCCTCACCCCAATGACAACGCTGTATAGCCAGACTCTGTAGCTGAAGCAGGGATGCAATAGCCCAGGTTTATCCAGCTGCAGGTCACTGGCCCTGACATCCACCGTGTAACTGTCTCTCTCGAATCTCTCTCTCTCCAGATGCCGACTCAGCGTCCCTACACCGCTGTTTCGCTCTAGGGTTGACATCTGGGCATAGTTGAACACCTCCTGGGATGATGCCTCCTCCCGTTGCAACCTGATATCCATGACCCCTAGAAATCCATTCCACAAAGCCTATATATTGACTAAGTATGGAAAAAATAAGTAAATGCAAACATTTGCAGATAGAGGTAAAGCATATGGCTAACATATTATTGACCCAGCCATTTGGTCCTTATAAAGACAATTACATGTACAGTACCTTAACGTGATAGTTCACCCAAAAATGAAAATTCTGCTACTCACCCTCTTGTCATTGCAAACCTTTATGACTTCCTTTCTTCTGCAGAACACAAAAGAAAATACTTTGAAAAAATCTGGCCCTCATTCACTTCTATTGTACGGACACAAAACCAATGCAAGTAAATGGGGGCCAGTTAACAACATTCTTCAAAATATCTTCTTTTGTGTTCTGCAGAAGAAAGAAAGTGAAGGTGAAGTAAATTAGATGAATTTGAATTTTTATTTATGCAATAAGGTAAACCAGTCAAAAAACTACTTTGGTACCAAAGGGTATTTGGGCACATTTAACAAGCAATGATGTTATTCAAGTAAATAGAAGTTCTTTTAAATAAATATTTGCCATTACTTTTATTCCATTTGTCTGGTCCTTATAAAAGTGATAGGAAGAAAAGTGTGTTGGACCACTATTCACAAAGATAAATTTAAGACTTAAATTATGCCCTGAAGGTTGCTCTGATAAATGCTTACTGCCAAACAGAGAGACAATTTTGTTAAAACAAGCTGATGCAATTTCAGTACAGATCCACAAAATCTGTCTATATTCAATTGTGCTTTTCAAAGGATATTAGATGTCAACATTACATCAATCAGAGACTAATTCATCCTGCTTGATGTTGCAACTTTGTAAATAACATCTCAATATTTTAAATGAAGAAAACGAAAACAACAGTGAGACTGAATGATCTTCCACATTTTCAACACCTTGCTTCATTCAATAAATTTAAATGAGCATTTGCTTAATTAGCCACAGCGCAGAAAACATATGGTCCATGGGTTTAATGTAACACAACTGTGACACGCTGAGAGCTTTTAGACTCCGTGACAAGCGTTTGAAAATGCATTCTTTACAATTAAGTAACAGCAGGGTTTGAAGGTGCTCCAAGAAGTGACACAGAAGTGTCTGTGTTTAGTACTTTAAGCTTCTCATATTTGCAATTAAAAATGCCATGAGACCAACAGTGAAAAAAGGAACATTTGCATTGAATGATGAAGAATTAAAATGTAATCAAGCAGCTCCCTCTTCAAAAACCCACACGCACCCACAAACACAAAGCACATTCACTGTATTACGTAACAGACACAGGAATGCAACGCAATAAAGAGGAAAGAGTGCAGGGTACATGCATGAAGGCAATGTGATTCATCAAAAGTTTGCACATTATCAACCCCTCCTCTGCTCCTCATCTTCATTCCCAGTTTCTCTCCAACATTCATTCATTTTATCTCTCTGGCCCTCTCTATCTTAATGTGCTTCCCACTCACCTGCCTCCAGCTTTGAGCCAGTGTTTATTCCGGTTAAGCCCACCTGTTCCCTTTCTGCCGTTGCAATGCGGGTCTACAGGCTAAGTTTCAGCTTTACTTTGTTACTCGTCTTCTGCTTGTTTTTCCTCTCTTACCCAGTCTCCTCCACTCCGAGCAAATAAAAAAAACTTTTGGAACGTTTCAAAGGGTGGAACAAAGTTGAGCGTGTTGCCCTGCCAGCCAGCCTGTGAATGCCAATGGGACGAAGAGATGGGGCTCAGAACAGGGGGCTCATGGGTCTAACGCCTCTAACAATACTGTTCAATTCATTGAGGGGTCTCACACATAAATCAACAGCCCCTCACCGACATAGTCAGAAAAAACACAGGCAGGAATGTAGTTTTACCACATGTAGACATGCAACAGATGCACACAAATGCACGAGTACATGAAAACAAATAGGCAATGTAAATGTATGATGTGCTCGTGTACACACACACACAAAGTTGTTGGAATCTTGTGAACACACAAGTTCAAAGCCTGCAGTACTGCAGTCGTCTCTTGGCTCCCCCACCCGGCCACCCTCTGTTACAGGCAGCGTCGGGGTGGACAAAACAGGCCAGTGAAACTAGATGTCTCACAGAAATCTGTAGCCTGAGGACAATGTGCTCAATCACAGGCTTTTCCACATCAAAGACATTTCAAAACATTCAACACTTTCGCACACTTTTGAAGCGATTGGTTCAAATCCGTCTCCTTTAGAACCATAAGCTCAGCTGTGCGATTCTCTACACATATGTGTACAGAGGTATAAAAAGGGATTTAGACAAGAGTGCATGCCTATTTGTTCTTTACACAGCAATGCTACTGTTCAAAAGTGTCCTTGAACAGCCGTATCCATGGATACCTTTTAAACAGCCCCCTTCCTCTGTCCACCACACTTCACTGCCCCGCAAAAATATCCTCGACACAAAGATCACAGCTCGTGTGGAAACACACGTAACACACCAGAGGCATTCCAATCCACTGACATCCCAGCAGAAAAATTATTGATTTACTGTAACTGTGTTCATTAGCCATGTTATGAGTTTAAGAGGTAAAGAGTATAAAGTTAGTGAGCTGTGAAAGATTGTTTCTCTTTGTTCGTACCGATATCATAAAGACAATCACTCATTTGTGTTCCACTGGGAAAATTCACACACAGTAAAACCCAGTGGACCTTTAATGCATAAATGGGGGGTGTCAAAAGAACTATAAAAGTCTGTTTTGGGGTACCCCGAAACATAGGGCCTTATAGCACTATGATTTTCAAACACAAATGTTGTAATGTAATTCTATAAAACGAGTAGAACTGGTCATGGATCCTGATTGGTCACTACAACATTGTTTTTAGTCATGATAAATTAACATCAATATAACATTGGCTCTTCAAATAGTGAAACCATTACCTGTTTTGAAGTTTTTTCGTCCCACAGACAAATTTAAGTAGCCTACTTATTGGCTGCAGTTTCAGAAAACGGGAATCATTTTCATTACTTAAAGCACTTTGAGCATAAACAACATCTGCCAAGTAACACTCAGAAAAGTTCACAGAAAATAAAGATGTTTTCTTTAACAGAAATTACTTTTCTGTTAAAAACTACAATGAACGGCTCGTTGGGACTATACAACAAACTTTTTCCTGGGTTAGTGTGACATCATGAATCAACACACAGACACAACACACACTTAAACACCGTGTCTACATCGGACGCGGCGCGGAACAATGCGACAAAAGACAATAAAACACATTAGAACCCATTATAATTAAAAAATGTGTCCACACTGGATGCGGCGTGGCGCGACAATCCCATTAGAACAAGCCGTGCGTCGGTCGCGTCCGGTGTAAGTGGTAGACCAATTACAAAAGACTGGCTCAGTTTGACCAATCGGAGCGTTTCGGAGGGAGGGACTTCATAGAACCAGGAAATCAACAGCCTGTTTTGTGAGAATCAAGATGATGGTGTAAAACACAGGTGAAATATGTAAATATTTATATAAAGCATTTTTTGAAAACCGAAACATGAACACCTATTGTTTAGCACGTCAAAAACATAACAAAGACTTTGAAAAATAGGCAAAATATGACCACTTTTAAGGGATAGTGCACCCAAAAATAAAACTTGTGTTATCATTTACTTACCCTCAAGGTGTTGCAAGCCCGTATAAATAACCTGTTCTATTGAACACAAAAGTAGATATTTTTAAGAATGTTGGGAAACCAAACAGTCTTGGGGCAACAGTCTCTTCCATAGCAGTTTCCTATTATTGTAGTAAATAGTGACCCAGAACTGTTCTGTTACATTCTTCCAAATATCTTCCTGTTTAAAAGATTAAAGTATTTTATACAGGTTTGGAGCAACTTGTGGGCAAGTAACTGATAACACTATTTTCATTATTGGGTCTTTTACAGGATTTGGGATATGTTAAATCACAATGGTGCAAAACGGAGGGAGATCACAGTCATCTCACCCCTAACACAAACAACGTATTTTTTCTTTTATATTAACTGTCGATATATTAAATAAATTAATATTGAAAAATACAATCACCTGGTTCCAATACATGAAAATGTATTAGTTAATGTATTGCATTATATTATCCTTGAATGCTCCCTCTGACCTCCATCTCTACTGCCCATGAACATCATCTGGTTTGCAGAGATTAAACCTTCCTCACACACTACAAACAACTGGCATGTTGAATTGCACTCCAAACAAACACAAGAGAGTAACAGGAAGCATGCAAGAGAAAATCACAGTACTGCTGAATCAGCTATCAGCATTGAAATTCAGCAAACATTACTGTTTTTATCCACTTCTGCGACACAAGCAATTAAACAAACACTTATGGATTTCCAGTTTAAGCAGGAAAAAAACAGATGGCGAATGAGTATTTTGTAGTAATCTTTATAAAGAACACTGATTTAGTCACAGATTGACATTCGAGACACATCACGTCAGAACATATGCAGGCACATTCTGAATCAGTCGTCTGCCCAGGGGTTTCACAGCTACAGTTCTGCAACTCCATGCTGATAATAGTTCACTTTCTCACACAAAAAGACCCCTCAACACACACAGGTAAGAGTGTTAGTCAATGCAAGACATGACAGAAACAAAACCCAAGCTGGAAAATACTTACATGCTCTCATTTACAACAGTGAACGGGACTTCAAGAACACGTCTATTGTACAATATTGTAAGTTCTCGATGGAAGTCCTAATATGACGTCATTTTATATATACATCTACTTACAGCTGGAAGTCAATGACTCCTGTGAGAGACTTCGAGTGGATATTTACATTGGCAGTCACATTATCTGCCTTCTTTTAAAACATATGGTTATTCATGATAAGAGCAATAACTGTACAGCTGTGAGGCAGAACTGTGTGAATTACTAAAAATCTATGAACATCAGTGCTAACTATGATTGTGAATTTTGTTTTCACTATCAACACCCGTGTAGTACCAAAAAGACGTAATCTGCTGACATTTTAGTGGTATGCTGCTGTATTAGTTCATCATTCTGCATTAGATTTAGTTACTCAAAGTACAACATTTCACAAAAATTAGTACTGCATCCAACAAAAACCATGTTCTGTCAGAGGTGCTATGCAATTTATGTAAAATGCCATTGTTTCCTATATGGCTGTACTCTAAAGCACAGTTCAAGTCATCTGGCCAGTACTAAGACACCAGAGTCTTTGATGAAATGAACAGTCAGCTGAAGTGCATTGCTACTGCCACTAACTGAACACATTTAGACTGCACTGCTAGAGTTCTGAAGGAAACGCACACTTTCTCCGCATGCTTTGATGTGAGCTAGAGACAATCAGACAATCGATCCTTTAGAGGAGGACAGATGAATGGAGCGGATGCGTGTGGCCAGGGTCTTCTCCAGGTCATGCAGCACATCGGGACAACAGTTCTCCACCGGGGCATTATACAGCAGCTGTTTAAAAGGCTCCAGCTCTATGAGAACTGCCATGTTCTTCAGAAAGTAGCCCTCGATGTAGGCCGAAAGCTCAGGTGCTTCCAGGAACTACATGTGAAGAGGTAAAAGACAATATTTGCAGTGTTTAATTCTATTAAGTGAATGTGATGACATGAAAGCTGGCACATGGATAGGTCTTACTTTAGCATGGTTGTAGATCTCCACACAGGTTTCTGTGTTGATGTTCTTGGCACAGATGACCTCACAGTGTCTCTGTAATGCTTCCAGTTGGAAGAACTTAGATGCAGAGAGTAGCTGGAAGAGAGGTGCAGAAACCAGAGGAATTGCATGTCAATATCAATATTAATCAATATTACCATAAATACAATAATCCACAAAATGTGTTTGCTATACTGGGGAAAATCAGACTAAAATAAAATGAATACTGTTGTACTTACATCCATAACCTCGGTGTTTCTGATGTGTAGGGCATCTGTTCCACCAAAGTAAAGATACTGCATAACCAGCTGTAGGAGAAAGCAAAATAACATCACTTTTATTTTACAGTTAATCAACAGACCATAAAAAGAAAAAATACGAAGTTTTCAATAACGGTTTAATAAAAAATAATCACGCTTATTTACATAGTGGAAATGCAGTCTGACTGTACCTGGAATACGTTGTATTTGACGTGGCTGATTTCAATACAGGTGTTCTCTGCAGCTGGTCGGTTTGCTAAAAGCATCTTAAACCTTTAGAAAAATATTAAAAAGTTAAGACATTAACAAACGGTGCTCAACATGCTTCTTCAATTCAACTTAAGAACACAAATGTGTCATTTAAGGATATGTGGTTGCAGTCTCAACTGAGCACTTGTAGTTGGATGCAGTACACTGACTGACCTGTTGGAGGCGGTAAAGAGCAAAACTTTATGAGCGTAGAATGGCTTTCCCTCCACCAGGAAGGTCACATCGGACATCTCCTTATTGTTTAGAAAATGAGGATCTGATTCCCAAAACACAAACGTACAACAATAGGAGTGAATGTTTAAAAGAACTGCAATAATTTGTATGGCACTGATTTTGTGTAGTGTGGTTTTTATTTGTATTTTTATATTCTATTGTATGTGTGGCATGCTTTTTATTCGTAAAGAAAACATCATTTTGATAATAATGGTACACAAGAATGTAAAGGAAAATCACAGCTCATCCCACCCTTTTGATATAATCAATGGTCAACGGATGCCTTCACAGCACATTGCAGCATATGTTAAAGAGTTTATTTTTTTTCCCTTTGTCCCTTTAAATGCTATAAATCCAGATGATGCAATGTAAACTCTAGCGTGTAGGCACCCTAACATAATATAGAAAATGAAATGGCAGAACCACCCACGTAAGGCATGCTTGAATTTTTTAAAATAAAGTAAGAGCTTGAAATATGTTTAATACTGTTGATTTAAAGCACACATTTTCCACTATATTTTACAGACAGCAATAAAAAAACTTGTTAAGCAATACATACCCAGTCTTGAGGTCTGTTTGCGCTTGATCACTGTCAGTTTGGGAATGGGATACGGGCCGTAGCACTGAGTGAATATTACAGCCAGCTGCTGACTTATCACTTCATTCTGTAACCCATGAGAAAATAACAGGAAAACCTCTCTTATGATGCACCATTACAAAATAACATGTCAGCCTTGAGGTTGTTACTATGCCTCTTCTAAAAATGTGTAAATTTGTGCATCGTCTACATAGCAAAATAACAGCATTCAGCATCTGTGAAGTATAAACGCAGGATGTTTTTTCGGAAAAGCACACTGCCGCTGCTAGGTTAGGTGAAGTACGCAGAACGCAGGATGGCGCATAAATCCCTGTCAGATCACTCTCTCTGCAGCTGGAACGATCCGCTTCTCTGAAAGATTTTCTGAACCAGTTTCTTCATCAACTTGACATTTCTCTCACCCTGCCTTGCCTCTGCCTCTACAAATCACCTGCTGTCAGCACTGTACTGCTCTCTCTCTCTCTCTTTGTGCCTTTCTGTTTCTCTCTTTGTTCTAACAAGCATACACACTATTTGTGAAGGCTGAGCAGGGAGCATAAACTGTCAGTCATTTCTGCTGGGGTCAGTGTAAAGCTCTCTGACTCCACCATATATCAATCTTGACAAACATGCTTCCATATACTGTATATCATACATATACAGTATAAACCAAGACCCTCTGAGCCCCAGCTAAAACAACTGCGTTTATTTTCCTTTCCTGTAGAAGCAGTAGATATGGACATATGGGGAAGGTCCAAGTCTCAATGTCAACGGTACTGTAAACACAGCTAAGGACACTTTCCAGTGCCTTAAGCTTTTAAGCAAAGCTTAGCATTACATAATACTGTGGGAGGATGTCCACATGCTGCTCGATCTAAAATACATGAGCTTCTGCCATCACGTCCTATTCTAGAGAGTACCCAAGGGCATTATTCTCGCTGACCAATTCGAGTGCTCAAAAACAATTGTGACATATTTGGGGTATTTGAGACTCTGCAATGGTAAGGGATCAGAGGTTCGATTCAGATACACAAATACAAGTGAATACTAAGATTGCACTGTAAGCTGTTCTGAACAGAAGTGTGCGCCAAATTTATAACTGTAATGCAAGATGTGGAAACATGCACTTTGTTGTGGCGAATTGTGCACGTGGTCACCTTGCTGGCGCGCAGGATCTGGAACATGAGTGGGAGGCCGTGTGTTATGAGCTCCTCTGTATACTCCTCCTCTTCAATAGTACTGAACTCCTTCAGCAGCCCTTGAATCAACGGTCGCCGGTGTTGAAGAAAACAAGTTCGCAGGGACTCCATCCAGGTGTGCAGCATCCAGGGCACCCCTGTTATGAACACCACCAACAACGAGTGCACTTTTTAATAAGTAGTTTTGTGTGACCAGCGACTGTAGGGGCCAAAAGCCATGTTATTTGTATAATATTTGCTTTTCATGACCCTTCAGGTTCGATTAAACCATTAAAATAGGAGGTATATGAGGGGAACAAAATGGATAAACACTAAACTTTGAAGGTGTTTATTGGACAATATTATTTGGCAATAATGTAAAATGCAGTGAATACAAGTTTTATTCGTGCTTATTTTATTTATTTTTTTAAATTGATCTGTTATTAATATTTGTAAATATCCTCTTGTGTGGTGATATTTTGTAGTCATTATCCAGGGCTATGCCTTCATAAACTTTGCACATATGTTGTGTGTAATTTTTTGCCAAGTCTCCTTAAAGGGACAGTTCACCGAAAAATGAAAATTCTGTCATCATTTACTCATCTGCAAGTTGTTCCAAATCTCTATACATTTCGTTGTTCTGATGAACACAGAGAAAGATATTTGGAAGAATGCTTGTAAACAAACAGTTCTTGGCCACCATTGACTACCATAGTAGGCTTTATAAATGTATAATTGCTTTATAAATTTCTTTGTTCTGATGAACACAAAAGACGATATTTGGAAGAATGTAGGAGATAGAACAGTTCTGGGACAATTCTGATTATCATTGTAATTTTAATTGTAATTCTACTATGGTAGTCAATAGTGGCCAAGTACTGTTTGTTTACAAGCATTCTTTCAAATATCTGTGTTTATCATGTCTGTGTTACAAAGTTTAATATTTGTGGCAAGTGGGTTTGTTCAAATCCCTAAACACAATTATGAGCAACGATGCCTTAACAAGCACCAATATTAAAGGCGGGGTGTCCAATTTTTCTGAGCCGTTGTTGATGTTCAAATAACCAAAACAGACACACCCATACCCCCATCTTTCGCTTCGTCTGCACTCAGCTCGACTAATGTCCGTCCTGTGCACTGTACACCTTACTGCTGATTGGCTACAAGGTTGTTTTGGTACTCGGCCCGACTTTGTCTAAACAAGCATAATTTGAAAATCGGACACCCCGCCTTTAAACTGTTGGGCTTGTAATTAATCTTTGTCATATGCAACTAGTTCATAAATGCAATTTCACTTAAGCATTACCACTGTATTATGTCTAAACTGAGCTATATAAATCCATTGTGGTAGTATTATTGCATAACTGTAGATACTGTGGTCACTAACCTAAGCTTCTGATATCCAGCGTGATGTCAACGTAGCCGTGTTCAGAGCTATGATACATTGCCTCTCTTAGAGCTTTGAGTTTGGCCTTCCCTGTGCGGGTTGCTTCCATCTTTAGGGAATTCCCTTCTTCCATATCTGAACCCTCAGCTAAGATCTCCTGCAGAGAAAGCACATCTGCCTTTCCCTTCTCCGACTGCGACAGCAGCTTGCAAAACACATTCCTGCAGCACAAGAAAAAGATGACAGGATTTTGATTTGAATGAATAAATTAAGAGCCTGCGTGTGCACGTTTGACTGCTGTACCTGTGTCCGTGTGCGGCGGCCAGGCTGAAGGAGTTCATGTCCCCGTGTGGCGCAGTGGAGATGCCGTTGCGGTACATGGTCCCAACCATGGGGTCTGCTCCTCTCTCCAAAAGCAGACTGACCAGCTCAAAGTTCCCTAAGCAAATAAAGTGCTGAGTTTTCTCTTGTGGCTTTGCTGGCTGATAATTAAGTAATCCGAGAAGGAAGTGACACTGATTTTCAGTCTGCAGCGGGAGCTTTCTTACCTGCAGCGGAAGCTAACTGCAAAGGCGTCTCCGTGTAGTTCTCCATCCCGTCCTGCAGAGAGCCCTCGACATTAGCTCCAGCATCCAGCAAGAGCTGAGAGTAAAGGGAGAGAGTACTTGGGTTACCGTTGCTTGTAAACATGACAAAACATTTGTTGCTTGAACCTGAAAACACTTAAAACCATTATTGAGATAACATACTTTATGTTTATTGGATACACTTTAGATAATTCCTTGTCCACATTTTTTAACCACAACTGTCAAACATCGTATGCAATTTCATAAAGAATTTCAAACATTCAATGATATTAATAATTCATACTAAGAGATTCAATTGTTTGTGTACATTATTTAGATAACTGGCCAATGTTATTACTGTCTTGACCGTCTTATTGTGATTCATCGACACAATAATTTAACAATTGCAACTAATGCAATATTACTTATACCAGTGTAATGAAAAACAGTTTCTGCTTAAATGAATAAAACACAAAGCATTAGCATCGTAGACACTGTGACAATGAAAAACATTTAGTTACCGAATACATAATGAATTACAGTAAAATGGTACATAATGACAAAATGAGGACACCAATCACCTAATACATGCAGACAAGGCTTTCAGGAGAAAACTAATGCATACTACAGATTTGGTATTGAAATCGGCCTAAAACAACTCTATCAAGTTCTTTAGCTCGCAATCTGTGCCGAAAGGTCAAGGTGGGCGAAAGAGGTCACTACCTGCACCACAGGGATGTGCTGGTGGAGCACGGCGAAGGTGAGAGGCGTGGCCTGCCGGGTCTCTGGGAAGACTGAGGGGAACTTGTGCACTGTGTTTGGCACCTAAGGGAGGTACAGGGGGTAGAGCAGGACAAAAAGAGAGAGATGGAGACCTTTAAAGTCCTGTCCTGGGAAAAGCACAGATGCTGCGCTAAGCTGAATAGATGGAAATAGGAGAGGAGACTGTTGGCCTCTTTACAGATGCTGTATTCTAAAATAATGCCTGCACTGTAACTGTGTGTTGGCATGTTTGGAAATGTATACTGTTTTTTATATATCCAGCTCCTGAAAAAAATTAAAAGACTACTCCAGTTTTACCTTTAATCAGCATTTCTAGACATATTGCATCAATTTCAGTCAAGTGTCTGTTGAATTTCAACAGTCACCCAACAGCAATGTGAAACAATGACAGCATGTCAAGACACATAAAAAACTGTGAATAAATATCAGGCTTATTCCATCAAATACTGATTTTGAACTGAACTAAAATCCATGTTAAACATAATTAGCATTGAAAATGTCATATTAACTTTTTTGCATTATTCACAATCTGACAACATTGCATCTTTTTTTTCCCAGTTTGTCTCATTTCAATTTTCAAACAAAACTTTTATTTGGAATTTGGGAGATTGTTAGTATTTCAGAGAATGAAACAAAAATGATAATTTTACTTAAAAACATACCTATATTAAAAAAACAAAAATAATTTTGGGACAGTCTTTAATTTTTTCCACGGCTGTACAATCAATTATCAGGTTTAGCACTCTAATTTAGGTTGACATCAGCACAGAGTGAAATTCCTTGTACTGTTGTACATTTGTAAACAAAGACTAATTTTTAGAGTACTGTAAAAGGTCCAGGAAACCTAAAACCGACAGCTAAACTTCACAAAACCAATAATCTGCCTAAACTATTACTGTATCTCACATATGTTTTCGATCAAATGATCTGTCATACAGTCCAAATAAAGTAACCCAGGTCTCAGAATCTCTATAGGTGTTGGTCTTTGTGAGTAGGAGGAAACAGTCTGATTCATAACAGATGTCTATGAAAACGATATGACACAATCTGATTTCCTTGCAAGTGACCGAAACTATGACTATGAAACATACTCCTTAAAGCAGAAAACAGTGACAAATAGTGAATGTGTACATTAGAGGAAAATCTGTCTGTGCTAGCGTCTAGGGCAGAGTCTGGGAACACCTGCTGATTCACACTTCTTACACATGTAGATCTCTGCTGAAAAAATGTGTCTGAGTCAAAGCAATGTGAGTTTTCTCCTGTCATACCACAACACAGAAGACACAAACACTATACATAAAAATACACAAGGTACTATGAGAACGAACAGGATGGGTGTAGTGAATGTCTATATAAGACATGAAAACAGTTCAGATGTACTGTAGTCACAGACCTCACTGTTGATGTCAGCTCCCGCGTCTAGCAACATCTGAACCATGGCCTCATCACCGCGGACACATGCGTACATCAGAGGGGTCATGCCCTGGAGAGGACAAAAAGCCCGGCAATCAAATCACACTTAAAAAAATGATGGCAAGGCAGGGTTTGATCGATAGTGTATTTTATATCTTCTGATTATAGGGCAATAACAGTAACTGACTGTATAGGTGACAATGTGCTACATTTAATTAAAATAGATGGCTTCATTTTACATGGACAAAACCATAAAATCTGAGCAATAAAAGAGCTTTCCTTGCTTTGACGTAAACCAATCTCCCGGAAAGCCTTAGCATTACTCAAATCAAGAGATGGAAAATCAGATGACAAGAGTGATCAGCTAAACACAATGGAAATGGCAAATGTTTCCACTCGCTGATCTCAAATATTCAGCCAAGCAATCAGTAAAGGAAAAAGAGCAAGTGTATTTCCTACAAGCTGGTTCCGATTAACACAGTCAACCGTTAAACATTGTGAATATTAGAGAGGAATGTGCAGCGCCAACAGATTCTACAAAGGGAAATGAACAAAAGCTGTGGAAATGTACAAACAGAATGTGAAACGTATAGTGCATTTAAAGTGATAGTTGACCCTTATTCACCCATATATCGTTCAAAACCTCTATGACTTTCTTTCTTCTGCAGAACACAAAAGAAGATATTTTGAGAAATGTCTCAGTGGTTTTGCGTACATGCAATGGAAGTCAATGTTGTTTGGTTACAACATTCTTCAAAATATTTGCTTTTTTGTTGTGCCGAGGAAAGCCATACGGATTTGGAATGACATGAGGGTGAGTAAATAATGATAGAATTTCCTTTTTTTGGTGAAATGAGCTATTAAAGCAGACTAGTTAAAGGGATAGTTCACCCAAAAATGAAAATTCTGTCATCATTTACTCAACATCATGTTGTTTCATATCTGTATAAATTTCTTTGTTCTGTTGAACACCAAATAAGATATTTAGAATAACGTAGGAAACCAAACCATTTTGGGGCACCATTGACTACCATAGTAGTTTTGTTTCCAACTGTGGAAGTCAATGGTGCCCCAGAATTGTTTGGTTACAAACATTCTTCCAAATATCTTCTTTTGTGTTCAGTGGAACAATAAAATGTATACAGGTTTGAAACAACTTGAGGGTGAGCAAATGATGACAGAATTTTCATTTTTGGGTTTAACACAAGCAAGAGTAGTGCGTGTAGCATTCTTTTGTGCAATGACATTCAATGCGCATTTTCAATTCAAACCTGTTCACTCATGCTATTAATTCCACCTGGCCCTAGTAAATTCATGGCTTGGTTGACAAGGTCAGTCCGGCCGCAGTTGAGCATGCGAAAGCCCAGATCCTGCAGGAACTTGGCCTCTGTGGAGGCAGCATCCAGCTTACGTGACACGCTGAAACAGTCATCCGTCCTGAGGCACAAACACAATAACATCTTTCTGACGTCTTAATCCTCGGCAACAAGCTTGAATCATTAAATCATTGAATCATTAATTATGTTCTCTATAGTTTCTCTTTCATTAAAACGCATTTTACTATTTGATCTCTGGGTAATAGCAATAAAACAGCGGTTATGATGCAGTGAATAGCTTAGGTGGGGTTGACTGGGCATGCTTCCTTGCACAGACTGTTTATGAGCAGTTTTATTTTTCTCATGACGGGTATTGATATCTGGTAGCTGGATGTTAATGTAATGGCAACATGCTTACTTCAGCTGGCGTGGTTCACAGTCCACCCCGGGCAGCAGCAGTCTGGCTGACTGCCGAACATCATCGCTATCCACTGAAAAGCTACGGCGGTGTTCAGCATGTGCCAAAGACACTCGTATCCACTCCATGAGAGGAGGCAGTACTAGAAACGGCCTGCAGACGGAGACAAAACGTGACATTGCTTATTAAAAAAAAACAATATATTAAAGGAATAGTTCACCTAAAAATAAAAATTCTGTCACCATTTACTCACCCTCTTGTCATTTCAAACCTGTATGACCTTCTTTTGTCTGCAGAACACCAAAGAAGATATTTTGAAGAAAGTTGGTAACCGAACAGCGCCGGTACCCATTGACTTCTATTGTATGGACGCAAAACCAATGCAAGTGAATGGGTGCTGTCGATGTTCGGTTAACAATATTCTTCAAAATATCTTCTTTTGCGTTCTGCGGAAGAAAGTCATGCATGTTTGAATTGACAAGACGGTGAGTAAATGGTGACAGAATTTTCATTTTTGGGTGACCTATCACTTTAAATCAACCAATAATTGTGTGTTTTACAATTCAACTTTGTTAAGAGTAATAGTTGAACAAATAATGAACAATGCATTTATGAGTTTATATATACAGTAGACTAATACATTTGTAACAATAAAATATGTTAACAATGTTAAAATGAATGTGTATATTGCATCAGTTACAGGAAGTGACTGCTTTGTATGTAATGCATTTATTCATAATGTTTCGTTATTACAATGCATTTCCTTTTCCTTGCAATCGATTGCAAAACATTTCTCATTCCCACTACTTTGCATCTCATCACATTACTGTGTCGAGTTGAATAAACAACAACTTTGCTTAAGGTAAATGCCCCAAGCAATTCCCGCATTATTCAGAAAACACCCAGAGAAAAAGCCATATTTACAGTCCCTCACCTCTCCATCTGTAACGTGACTTTGGAGGGCTCCACATTGGGGTTCTCCCACTCTATTTGAGGGCAGTGCATGAAGTAGCAGAGTGTATACAAAGCCTCAGGCTCCCAGTGGATCAGAGTGCTCTTCTGGGGGAGCGGCGTGCCATTGCTGTGGTTCTTTATGCTCAGAGGCTGGAGATGATGCATGGCTCTGGACACCAAATCACCTGCCAGGGCACAACAGACCTTTGGTTTGCTGGAAATGATGTAGACGATGAAGGACAGTGCTGTCGTTGCATTGATGTTACAACATAAAAAATTAGCCACGCTGTCAATCTTTGTCTGCACGTCAGCTGTTTGTAGTTTTGTTGGTAATGAAATTCTCAAACAGGCCATCAAGCTCAACATCACTCAGACCTGATATGTAACAGTGCCATGGTATGCTGTTATATCTTATAACACACAGGGATAGTTTACCCAAAAATAAAAATTCTGTCATCATTTATTCACCTTTATGTCACTACAAACCTGTATATGACTCTTTATTCAGTGGAACACACAAGAAGATATTTTGAGAAATGTCAATGGAAGTCAATGAGGCCAATGTTGTTCGGTTAACAAAGTGCTTCAAAATATCTTCTTTTGTGTTCTGCAGAAAAAAGAAAGTCATACAGGTTTGAAATGACATGAGGGTGAGTACACAATGAAATATTTTTCTTTTTTGGATACACTACCCCTTTAACCTTTCTATCCACAGTACATTAGAACATAGCTAGATTTGCTCATACATGCGTATTATGTGCGCATATCCGAATGAAACAAAACGTTTGGACTATTTAATGGTTGAAAAACAAGGTTTGTCACAAAGCTCTTTTCAAGCAAGGTCAAACAAGCTCCAGGTTCATAACACACATTAAACATTCCCACTATTGTGCTAATGACCAATTCTTTTCATAAGGAAAGCATTCAGGTCATCTATGGTTATATTAAATGTGCAAGACCTATTTCTTCAGGATGCATTCAACTGAACACCACTGCTGTCACCATTCAGTGCAGTAATGCGCTGTCTATCTGCAAAGCATGCTGGGAAACAGCCTCTTTTACTACAACTTAACTGCAGTAGTCACACTTGTTCTCTCAAGAACATTTCACATCATTGTATTTCCAAATGACTGACCAGAGAAGCCTCCTGCGAGACAGTCACTCACTTAAGAGAAATGTTTTGTTTTACAATTGTAATTCGGATACCAAGACTTTAGGTTCAATGAACACAGCAAGAATAGAGCCATTGTAGTGAGAGAACACTGATGGGTTTGAATGGAGGCTATGTGGTCTATCTGACAGCGAAGGAGACTGAAATTATACTGTAAGGTTATGTAACCTGTAAAGTTATGCAGAATACACCGTCAGGAGTTTTGTGCATTTCCATGCACAAAACAATTAAATGTAAGAATACACCCGTTTACAGTCATAGGTGGTGGCAGGAGGTTCTCGAGAGGAGCTGGAAGCCACCTGGGTCTCTTCTGTGACCGACACTCATATCTTATTCATGATAGCGTGTGACATTTCCTCAAGTCAGAGGCGCAGCGCAGGAACTGACTGAGAGATATGCTGAAGATTAACCATCTAAGCAAACGCAATGCTGGCAAAAGGTCTTCATTTATTAGATGGCACAACCGTACTCCTCATTACAAAGCGGACAACAGGTCCTGCAGGCTATTTGTATGAATAAACATGGCAACGTAAGATAACACAACACATTGACTGTGTGTCTCGTGATAAATGTGATACTGTGATCTGTAATAGCACGCAAGGTGCCCTTCATCACCAGCCTGAGAACGAGAGGTTGGGAACGGAGGATACAGAAATATGTTTTACTGTGAAAACTGAGCAGGATCGATTGGCTGTCCTCTCCTCAGCACAACATAAATTACAAAGAAAAGGCCATGACAGAGGCAGGTGCTTTGCTTAGTTTTACGTAAAGCAAATTAATTTCTTGGCTGTTTCAGAACTTGGGGATTAGACGGATCACCCAAATGAATGTAGTTGTTTTATCTGAAATATTTGGAAAATTGCTTGCACCCAATGCTGGAGAATTGGTTTTTATAAAACATGAACAGATCCTATAAATTCCATATTCAGGTTATATTTCATCCCAAAGATAAGAGAGAATTTTTTTTTAAGACCATGTATGGCATTGTGATATTAGAGTATCACATTTTTCTTTGTTCTCATGACTGTTTTATGAAAAAAGCATTTATACTTGTATGTGTCTTACATTTAGCCTACACTCTAAAAAAAAGCCGTAAAAATAGGGCACAATATACTGTATTAATATGAAGGAATTTTCCGTGTTCATTTTTACAGTTGTTTTACCTGTATTTTACATTTTGCACTGCATTCATTTGCATTTTAGCATTAATGGAAATGTCCGTAAAATAAAGGAAAATGTACTGGTAATTTTCTGCCAGTACTTTATCTGTTTTTTTACGGGATTTTTTTTTACAGTGTACATTTATACATTTACAGTAGCAGACGCTTTTATCCAAAGAAACTTAACGAAAGAGCATTTAACATTTTGTCCAAGGAGCAAACAATAAGCATCCAATGTATAGGACTATACTGTATTACTTCAGTCAGATTGAGATTTCTTTCTTACCACAAAATATAAATTATTTTCTCTTTTAATTTTGGGGTAAATGCAACCTAGATACTGTATTTATGACAAATTTTTGCCATTCATTCTTCAGTCTGGGACCAATATAACGCACCTGGATTCTCCAGAGATGCCCAAGAAACATATATCCCTGCATCCCTCATAGCTGAAGGAAGTTCGCACAACTCTTCATAAAATCATGTGCTGTAGACAAACAATTAGGAACCAATCATTAGGCACCAGAAGTGCTGCAGAGCCATGAAGCCTAATGAGTGTTTTATGGAGCAGGAGGGAACAAATGCATCAGAGCTAAGAAAAAGGAAAATAGAGAAAAAATGTTATACGTGACATGGAAGCACTACTATTGACAATCCAGCCAGGAAGGGCTTTTACTGGTATCTGGCCAACATGAAAAAATTTGTACTTGGTCTGGGGTGGTTTCATCCAGCCAGAGCCCAAAAGACAAGACATAAACACCTATTAAATCTGCATGAGAAGTAATTCTCCTTTAGGGGCTGCTTTAAAAATCGCTGGAGACTAATGCAAAAATGACTATCAACAAATGTACAATTCCCAATAAGCTGTTAATGGGTGAGTAAGGGCCGTAGCCCGAGGTAAAATTCTTAATCGCGAATAATGTTAAAGCAGACAATTAGTGTTTTTCGATCAAACTTTTATATAAACAAATCAACTTGAAAAAGCCTCTAAAATGTAATATAGCATAGTTCCTCTGGAATTGTCGTCATGAAATATCTAGCATTTATTCTTTCTATCACACTCTGGGCCCTATTTTCACGATCTAAGCGCATGGTTTAAAGCGCATGGCGCAGGTGCACTCAGGGCATGTCCGAATCCACTTTTGCTCATTTAACGACGGGAAAACGGTCGGCGTGCCCGGGCGCATGGTCTAAACGGGTTTTCCTGATTCTCTTAATGAGTACTGGGTGTGTTGTGGGCCAAACATGCAGTAAACCAATCAGAGTCTCATCTCCCTTTACCTTTCGGATTCGCTATTTACACGGTGGAATTCGGACTTATCCAGAAAGGAAACGCGTCTGCTCGTGCGAGAAGTTAAAGCGCGCAAGCAGACCGTCTACAGGACAAGCCAGATTTTTATCTTTATGTCCACAATAATAATATTTTACATTGTAGTCCATTTATTTGTAATATTTGGCATTATTGTGTGCTGCTGCGCATCCCTCTGTGTGTCCCATCCCAACGCGCGAACAATGCGTCTGAGCACACCTCTTTTTTAGACCATGGGCGCACAAATGAGCACAAATGCATTGGGGTGGAGACTAGCAAAAACACTTGCTCCGCGCCTTGCTCTGCGTTGCACCAGGTGTACAATAGGGCCCTTTATTTTTAATGACTATTCTCGCTATTAACAAACCATTAACTATGACTTTTGCCTCAATAAACTCCTAATTTGTTGCTTTTAAGTTGTTAGGTTTATGTATTGGGTAGGACTAGGGATGTAGATTATGGTAATGCAGAATATGTGCTTTGTAATTACTAATAAACAGCCAATATGCTAATAATAGGCATGTTAATAAGCAACTAGTTAATACTAAGTGTTACCAATTCTTCTAAATAGGTATAAGGGTTAGTTTACCTAAAACTGACAACTGAACAAAGCCTTTTTACTGGCAAATCTGTAACATGGATGCTTATACAATACTTTTTATTTAAAAAGAACTATAATAATGTATGCCATTATAACAAAGAAAGTCATAATTAGATCTACATTCTGCTAGTTCAGCCTTCTAAAATAAGCCGTGCCCTTTAAGTGTGCTCTGTTGTGATTGTGCGCATTCAGAAAGAGTCTCTTTGTGACAGTTGCTGTTCCTGCCCTTGCTAGAGGCTGCAGACTGAATGTGTGAAGCAGCGGACGACTGCTGTCCCTACCCAGAGTTCAGACTGCCCTAAACCTCGCCTGCAGGGGCACTGAGGACATCCATGAGAAACAGTGAGTGACAGAGATAGACCGAAAACAAATGCTGGAAATAGAAGAAACGTTTCATTTGAATCTCCATGGATACAGTATCTATAAAAAAGTACAGTTGGACTAGAAATTAAGTTTAGCAGAATAGAGACATTTTTGAAGGAATGCACTTTTGTGCAAATTTGCAACTAACCATGGAAACGTTTCCATTACTGGTCCAAAGTTTTCACTTATTCTCACAGTTTCTGGTTTAATCCTTGTCTTTATTGCTACAGAGTTCATAAAAAGCAAGACCATGTCTATATTTCTAGACATTTAAATTTACATTTCTATTCTGTGGCCATGTTTTGCACGTATAGTATTGCATTTAAAATCAATGTTCTCAAGAACAGAACAAGCTCCTGTATAACACATTGAATTACATTACCAAGACCAATCTCCTGAGTAAGAGATATTCACATTCGATTACATTTGCATTTCCTAAAGGAAATATCAGTGTTTGCACAGCACCAAAGGTTAGTGTTGAAGGTTTAGGAAAGCTTGGGTTTCAGATTCGGTTCGGCATAAATAAAATGCTGCAAAAGCGCCACTTTGACGTTGTCATGGCACTCGGCACATGTCTTGTCATCAGTTGGATGCATGCAACAAAAAAAAAACAGTCACTGTGCACAGTAAAGGTATCTATTATATATAGTTCTACATGATTAAATAAGTGCAAATTAGATGAACAATTACAGTCACCATAGCTGTTTGATGAGAACTTTTGTCTGATTCTGATTCTAAATGTCTAACAATGTATGAACAAAAACAAAAACTGATACAGTAACAATTCACTTATTTGCAAAAGGTTTAATGGTGTACTATATAGTACACTAGGCAGTTCATGCTGAATTAATTAGGAAGTTTAATAATCACAGTTAGAGGGGGAAAAAGTCAACACCAAGAATGGCAAGAATTATAGTTATAGATTAATAATTTACCCTATATCTCACAGCTGCATGTTCTTTTTTTATGCAGTAAATCAATAGAACCAGGTTGAGATGCACTTACATTAGGATAAAGTGTATGCTGTCTTATTAAGGGGTTTATTGAACGACTCAGTACCTGGAAAAACACAGTGGGTTGAACTCATGAGAAAATCAAAAATACAGTTCATGGTCCTTTTACGAGATCACTTAAATGTCTTTAAAGTGGATTGTGTTACATGGGATGTCGAGAACTAAGGGCAACTTTGAGGTGAGAGAGGGGTGGACCAGAATCCTGACCAGATGTGTTTCTATCAGAGCTGTATATCACCACACATACTGCTGTTCTGAGGAAAACCTCTTAAATCAGGCATCAATATTAAAGTCATAGTTTACCCAAAAATTGTAATTCTGTTTGACAATACTCACCATCTTGTCATTTCAAACCTGTATGACTTTCTTTTTTCTGCATAACACAAAAGAAGATATTTTGAAGAATGTTGTTAACCGGCCCCCATTCACTTGCATTGGTTTTGGTGTCCATACAATAGAAGTGAATNATAGGTATAAGGGTTAGTTTACCTAAAACTGACAACTGAACAAAGCCTTTTTACTGGCAAATCTGTAACATGGATGCTTATACAATACTTTTTATTTAAAAAGAACTATAATAATGTATGCCATTATAACAAAGAAAGTCATAATTAGATCTACATTCTGCTAGTTCAGCCTTCTAAAATAAGCCGTGCCCTTTAAGTGTGCTCTGTTGTGATTGTGCGCATTCAGAAAGAGTCTCTTTGTGACAGTTGCTGTTCCTGCCCTTGCTAGAGGCTGCAGACTGAATGTGTGAAGCAGCGGACGACTGCTGTCCCTACCCAGAGTTCAGACTGCCCTAAACCTCGCCTGCAGGGGCACTGAGGACATCCATGAGAAACAGTGAGTGACAGAGATAGACCGAAAACAAATGCTGGAAATAGAAGAAACGTTTCATTTGAATCTCCATGGATACAGTATCTATAAAAAAGTACAGTTGGACTAGAAATTAAGTTTAGCAGAATAGAGACATTTTTGAAGGAATGCACTTTTGTGCAAATTTGCAACTAACCATGGAAACGTTTCCATTACTGGTCCAAAGTTTTCACTTATTCTCACAGTTTCTGGTTTAATCCTTGTCTTTATTGCTACAGAGTTCATAAAAAGCAAGACCATGTCTATATTTCTAGACATTTAAATTTACATTTCTATTCTGTGGCCATGTTTTGCACGTATAGTATTGCATTTAAAATCAATGTTCTCAAGAACAGAACAAGCTCCTGTATAACACATTGAATTACATTACCAAGACCAATCTCCTGAGTAAGAGATATTCACATTCGATTACATTTGCATTTCCTAAAGGAAATATCAGTGTTTGCACAGCACCAAAGGTTAGTGTTGAAGGTTTAGGAAAGCTTGGGTTTCAGATTCGGTTCGGCATAAATAAAATGCTGCAAAAGCGCCACTTTGACGTTGTCATGGCACTCGGCACATGTCTTGTCATCAGTTGGATGCATGCAACAAAAAAAAAACAGTCACTGTGCACAGTAAAGGTATCTATTATATATAGTTCTACATGATTAAATAAGTGCAAATTAGATGAACAATTACAGTCACCATAGCTGTTTGATGAGAACTTTTGTCTGATTCTGATTCTAAATGTCTAACAATGTATGAACAAAAACAAAAACTGATACAGTAACAATTCACTTATTTGCAAAAGGTTTAATGGTGTACTATATAGTACACTAGGCAGTTCATGCTGAATTAATTAGGAAGTTTAATAATCACAGTTAGAGGGGAAAAAAGTCAAAACCAAGAATGGCAAGAATTATAGTTATAGATTAATAATTTACCCTATATCTCACAGCTGCATGTTCTTTTTTTATGCAGTAAATCAATAGAACCAGGTTGAGATGCACTTACATTAGGATAAAGTGTATGCTGTCTTATTAAGGGGTTTATTGAACGACTCAGTACCTGGAAAAACACAGTGGGTTGAACTCATGAGAAAATCAAAAATACAGTTCATGGTCCTTTTACGAGATCACTTAAATGTCTTTAAAGTGGATTGTGTTACATGGGATGTCGAGAACTAAGGGCAACTTTGAGGTGAGAGAGGGGTGGACCAGAATCCTGACCAGATGTGTTTCTATCAGAGCTGTATATCACCACACATACTGCTGTTCTGAGGAAAACCTCTTAAATCAGGCATCAATATTAAAGTCATAGTTTACCCAAAAATTGTAATTCTGTTTGACAATACTCACCATCTTGTCATTTCAAACCTGTATGACTTTCTTTTTTCTGCATAACACAAAAGAAGATATTTTGAAGAATGTTGTTAACCGGCCCCCATTCACTTGCATTGGTTTTGGTGTCCATACAATAGAAGTGAATGGGTGCCAGTGCTGCTCGGTTACCAACTTTTTTCAAAATATCTTCTTTTGTGTTCTTCTTCTTTCTTCTTCTTTTGTGAAAAAAGAAAGTCATACATGTTTGAAATGACAAGAGGGTGAGTAAATGATGACAGAAGTTTCATTTTTGGGTGAACTATAACTTTACACAATATATATTTTTGAGCTGTTCTAACTTCTAAGGTATGATTGATATAATAGAGTTACAATTATTTAGGAAACAGCAGATCGATTACTCACTGAGCTCGGCGATGCTCCCCACGCGTGTGGCCAGCAGGGATTGCTCAATAGTACGCTGCTCCGACTGACTGTAAGCATCTCCGGCTTTACCTGAACGCTGCTGATTCCTGTGCAAGCTCAAACTGTCCGGCAAATTGAGGATTCCTGGATAAAACAAGCAAAGCAAGAGAGAGAAATTCAGCTAGGAGAAGAACAGACATAACAAAACTTCAACTTATTTAATTTCTATAGCTTTAATTCAATGATTTCATGACTCTTTCGCTTTTTGGTTTTGGTTCATCATTTACTTGATGCTTTGACTCTTTAGATGTTTTGCTAAGGTCATATTGCTTTTGGATGATATGACAGTTTTAGCAGTTCTGTTTTATGTGCCTATAATTTGTGCATTTAAAGGGATAGTTCATCCAAAGATTTAAATTCTGTTATCGTTTTCTCACCCATTTATAATTTCAAACATCTGTGACGAACTTTCTTCTGCAGAAAAGATGTTTAAAAAAATGTTGGTATCTGAACAACGGCGTACCCATTGACTTGTAAGGGTTGTGTCCATAGTGAAAATAGTGAAAAGGTAACGCCGTTGTTCGGTTACCAACATTCTTCAAAATATGCTCTTTGTGTTCTGCAAAAGAAAGCCATTTAATATGAACATTTAGTTTTCTATGATATACAGCACACCAACTGCTATTGTATAAATAGTGCTTTATAAATAAACTTACATTGGAAGTTAGTTTTCTGTGTTTGAACCAATGCAAAATATTCTTAAATGAATAGTTCCTTCCTAGTATACAATGATAACCTTGACATTATGGACAGTATGAGCTTATAGAGGGCGTCACATTGGCGGCTCAGTTGGGGGTTGTGACATCAGCACCCCATAATCCTTTGATCCAGCCCCAAGGCTAACTTCAAAAACAAGACATCTCCAGGTCTCCCAGGACTATGACCTACGGTAGTTGGTAACAGGTGAGAAACTTGGCATGCCATTTGCCTTGGAGTGGAGTATCACATTTCCGGACAACCAGTAATTACTGTAAAGAGCTGCCATGCTCTTATTGTGGTTGCAGACTAGGGTGTAGACACATATATCTTAAAGCTAAGGTTTCATTCATGGCACGTCTATAGGTTCTACATTGTACCGATAACACCCTCCACATCGCAGTGTTAGAAATCAGAAACCGTTAGATTGAAGGCTCAATCACGCTCAGCTCTGCTGCACCTCGACAAAGCCGTTCGTCCATTCTTCACTCGTACCGCTGAGGTGAGACTCTGTTAGCGTTGGTATCACAGTGGTTATTGTTTTTAACAGGATGGGTGGTCTCCACGAAAATGGGATTTTCTCTCATCGTAGCATTTCCATCACTTGCATTGTTACAGAGCACTTCTGGACCTGGCAGTGTGTTAAATTATGATGTGGCGGAAACAAATGACTTTATTTTGCTGTCCGCTGACAGCAGGGCTTTTGTCTGAACCGTTTCATTTACTCTCGTGCGGCAAATGTAATTTTCTGGGCTGCCTGCGAGAACAAGAATGATGTAAATCCCAAATCAGTTTCCCTGCGGAGATATGATGGCAGTATACATTATTTACTTTAATGTAAATATACATAACTCTTGACAAAGTCATTATAGCGCTTCTAACTGATGTGATTAAAAAAGCACTCTTACATAATTGCTGTGTTGAAGATGATGTGATCTATCCTACAGTAAAGTGTTTTGCTTGAAAAAGCATACTTGCACCAGGTTGCCATGGAGACAAGGCAAGGGTGGAGTGATGGTTACTTGCCTGCGGCAGGGGAGGAAGTACAGGTGTTTAGAGATGCAAGGCCACACCTCACGCTTTTATGTTCTAGGCCTAGTACCCTACTCTCCTGTATAATATCAAACTGAAGTTGTTTCAAGAAATCGAACAAAGACATATTCATCAATTTACCCAGCATCGGAGATGCTCTAAATACCTCTTGAAAAACCTCTCGATCCATTTCCCACTTCTTAGCTAAATGAGAAATGACGGACAGGTGTAAAAAATCCTAGAGAGGAGCAGAATTCCCCCTCATTCCCTGCAATCTCGAGTTCATAGCCCTTATTAAAACTCTCAGCGGGTTTTCGTAACAGATAAATGTGGCAGGCTCATGCACAGCCAGCGTGAAACATTTAAAGCGACGGGTGGTAAGACTGGCATCTTGCTTGCTTTATTTCAACCCCACTTCCTCAAACATTGGTCAGGGCGAAGTTTTCAAATTACAGCCGACTATGAAGACTTCACACGCAGAGAGGCGCGCACCCACAGGCTTGCTTGGTCTCCCCCGAATACTTGCGTTGTTTGATTCTGTATGCTGAAAAGAAATCTATGGAGTTTAAATGGATCCAAAACTCACGCGCATGAAATTCGCGCGCGCACGTGCGATGCAAATGCGCATAATGATAACCACGCGCGGAAAGCTGCTCCGCGAGGGCGCATTTAAACTCCTTGAGCGAGCAGAACAGTATCCGCAAGCGGAAAAGAATCCTCGCGCGGGCACATTTCTGCTCCGTGAGCAAAAACTCAGTCTGCGAGCAGAGGTTTTGACGAGCGCGCGCGCGATTCTCTATGCTCTCGCAACTGCTCAACACTTGCTCGCTCGTTGAGTTGACTTCTGAGACTTTGGAGGCGGGACAATGGCAGACTTCTCCGATCCTTTGATTGGTCACTTTTAACATGCACTCACCTACAGTCTCCGACATGTATCTTACCTGTTGTACAGACGTCTTAATTTGGCATAACACGATAATTTTTTCCGTTTTTAAACTTGGGTTACAGTGTTATGTATGCCCTTGGCTTTGGATTTACATATTTGGCATCTTGACAGGAAGTTAGAATTAAATAGTTTGGTATGTGTATTCATAATTGCTTTTGTATTGTTAATAATTTTCATGAAATTGTTATAAAATGAGAATTAATAAATGGCTACAACAGTATAACTCAAAGCACAAGTTATTATAAACTACAATATGATGTACTCTCTAAAATTGAATTTAAATAATTTATTTGTTTTGCTTTATTTGTTTTGAAAATATTAAAACGGGCTATGCCAGTAAACAGATATTAGATAGCTCAAATTTAATGACTACAGGAGACATTTAATTATATTATTATAGTATGTTTTAAATAGGTCACACATGACATGTAATATTAACTGCTATATTATATAGCATAATTTTTGTTGACAGATGTAAGAAATCAAAATGTCACTAATGTCACAATCAAAACACTAACACATAGCTAAGGCAAGGTAATACACTAATCATTCGGTAGTAAGACATGTAATCTGTAGGTGACTGCATGTAGGTGAGTGCATGTTAAAAGTTACCAATCAAATGAGCGGAGACATGCAGATAACTTTTAATATGCATTGTCCCGCCTCCAAAGTCTCAGAAGTCAACTCAACGAGCGAGCAAGTGTTCAGCAGTTGCGAGAGCATAGAGAGAATCACGCGCGCTCGTCAAAGCCTCTGCTCGCGGTGTCATGGTTCTGCCCCACCTTGTCTTGCTTCTCTTGACCTAGTGGCAGAACCATGATGGAACCTCTTGTTTTATGTGGAGAGTGACGTTTTGTCCCTCATGGTCTTCCACTCTCCGGTGTGGCGTCTCTGTTCCCGCCCTTTCGTCTCGTTATTGTTTGTTAATTAGTTCATGTCCTGCACCTGTCCCCTCTTGATTTATCCCCTTTATAATGCCCTTGTGTCTTCTGTCTCGTGCTGGTTCATTGTTCTGTTGNTAACGTGACTTTGGAGGGCTCCACATTGGGGTTCTCCCACTCTATTTGAGGGCAGTGCATGAAGTAGCAGAGTGTATACAAAGCCTCAGGCTCCCAGTGGATCAGAGTGCTCTTCTGGGGGAGCGGCGTGCCATTGCTGTGGTTCTTTATGCTCAGAGGCTGGAGATGATGCATGGCTCTGGACACCAAATCACCTGCCAGGGCACAACAGACCTTTGGTTTGCTGGAAATGATGTAGACGATGAAGGACAGTGCTGTCGTTGCATTGATGTTACAACATAAAAAATTAGCCACGCTGTCAATCTTTGTCTGCACGTCAGCTGTTTGTAGTTTTGTTGGTAATGAAATTCTCAAACAGGCCATCAAGCTCAACATCACTCAGACCTGATATGTAACAGTGCCATGGTATGCTGTTATATCTTATAACACACAGGGATAGTTTACCCAAAAATAAAAATTCTGTCATCATTTATTCACCTTTATGTCACTACAAACCTGTATATGACTCTTTATTCAGTGGAACACACAAGAAGATATTTTGAGAAATGTCAATGGAAGTCAATGAGGCCAATGTTGTTCGGTTAACAAAGTGCTTCAAAATATCTTCTTTTGTGTTCTGCAGAAAAAAGAAAGTCATACAGGTTTGAAATGACATGAGGGTGAGTACACAATGAAATAATTTTCTTTTTTGGATACACTACCCCTTTAACCTTTCTATCCACAGTACATTAGAACATAGCTAGATTTGCTCATACATGCGTATTATGTGCGCATATCCGAAAGAAACAAAAAGTTTGGACTATTTAATGGTTGAAAAACAAGGTTTGTCACAAAGCTCTTTTCAAGCAAGGTCAAACAAGCTCCAGGTTCATAACACACATTAAACATTCCCACTATTGTGCTAATGACCAATTCTTTTCATAAGGAAAGCATTCAGGTCATCTATGGTTATATTAAATGTGCAAGACCTATTTCTTCAGGATGCATTCAACTGAACACCACTGCTGTCACCATTCAGTGCAGTAATGCGCTGTCTATCTGCAAAGCATGCTGGGAAACAGCCTCTTTTACTACAACTTAACTGCAGTAGTCACACTTGTTCTCTCAAGAACATTTCACATCATTGTATTTCCAAATGAATGACCAGAGAAGCCTCCTGCGAGACAGTCACTCACTTAAGAGAAATGTTTTGTTTTACAATTGTAATTCGGATACCAAGACTTTAGGTTCAATGAACACAGCAAGAATAGAGCCATTGTAGTGAGAGAACACTGATGGGTTTGAATGGAGGCTATGTGGTCTATCTGACAGCGAAGGAGACTGAAATTATACAGTAAGGTTATGTAACCTGTAAAGTTATGCAGAATACACCGTCAGGAGTTTTGTGCATTTCCATGCACAAAACAATTAAATGTAAGAATACACCCGTTTACAGTCATAGGTGGTGGCAGGAGGTTCTCGAGAGGAGCTGGAAGCCACCTGGGACTCTTCTGTGACCGACACTCATATCTTATTCATGATAGCGTGTGACATTTCCTCAAGTCAGAGGCGCAGCGCAGGAACTGACTGAGAGATATGCTGAAGATTAACCATCTAAGCAAACGCAATGCTGGCAAAAGGTCTTCATTTATTAGATGGCACAACCGTACTCCTCATTACAAAGCGGACAACAGGTCCTGCAGGCTATTTGTATGAATAAACATGGCAACGTAAGATAACACAACACATTGACTGTGTGTCTCGTGATAAATGTGATACTGTGATCTGTAATAGCACGCAAGGTGCCCTTCATCACCAGCCTGAGAACGAGAGGTTGGGAACGGAGGATACAGAAATATGTTTAACTGTGAAAACTGAGCAGGATCGATTGGCTGTCCTCTCCTCAGCACAACATAAATTACAAAGAAAAGGCCATGACAGAGGCAGGTGCTTTGCTTAGTTTTACGTAAAGCAAATTAATTTCTTGGCTGTTTCAGAACTTGGGGATTAGACGGATCACCCAAATGAATGTAGTTGTTTTATCTGAAATATTTGGAAAATTGCTTGCACCCAATGCTGGAGAATTGGTTTTTATAAAACATGAACAGATCCTATAAATTCCATATTCAGGTTATATTTCATCCCAAAGATAAGAGAGAATTTTTTTTTAAGACCATGTATGGCATTGTGATATTAGAGTATCACATTTTTCTTTGTTCTCATGACTGTTTTATGAAAAAAGCATTTATACTTGTATGTGTCTTACATTTAGCCTACACTCTAAAAAAAAGCCGTAAAAATAGGGCACAATATACTGTATTAATATGAAGGAATTTTCCGTGTTCATTTTTAAAGTTGTTTTACCTGTATTTTACATTTTGCACTGCATTCATTTGCATTTTAGCATTAATGGAAATGTCCGTAAAATAAAGGAAAATGTACTGGTAATTTTCTGCCAGTACTTTATCTGTTTTTTTACGGGATTTTTTTTTACAGTGTACATTTATACATTTACAGTAGCAGACGCTTTTATCCAAAGAAACTTAACGAAAGAGCATTTAACATTTTGTCCAAGGAGCAAACAATAAGCATCCAATGTATAGGACTATACTGTATTACTTCAGTCAGATTGAGATTTCTTTCTTACCACAAAATATAAATTATTTTCTCTTTTAATTTTGGGGTAAATGCAACCTAGATACTGTATTTATGACAAATTTTTGCCATTCATTCTTCAGTCTGGGACCAATATAACGCACCTGGATTCTCCAGAGATGCCCAAGAAACATATATCCCTGCATCCCTCATAGCTGAAGGAAGTTCGCACAACTCTTCATAAAATCATGTGCTGTAGACAAACAATTAGGAACCAATCATTAGGCACCAGAAGTGCTGCAGAGCCATGAAGCGGAATAGATCAGAGTTTTGAGACAAGTAGAGAGGAACAAATGCATCAGAGCTAAGAAAAAGGAAATAGAGAAAAAATGTTATACGTGACATGGAAGCACTACTAATGACAATCCAGCCAGGAAGGGCTTTTACTGGTATCTGGCCAACATGAAAAAATTTGTACTTGGTCTGGGGTGGTTTCATCCAGCCAGAGCCCAAAAGACAAGACATAAACACCTATTAAATCTGCATGAGAAGTAATTCTCCTTTAGGGGCTGCTTTAAAAATCGCTGGAGACTAATGCAAAAATGACTATCAACAAATGTACAATTCCCAATAAGCTGTTAATGGGTGAGTAAGGGCCGTAGCCCGAGGTAAAATTCTTAATCGCGAATAAAGTTAAAGCAGACAATTAGTGTTTTTCGATCAAACTTTTATATAAACAAATCAACTTGAAAAAGCCTCTAAAATGTAATATAGCATAGTTCCTCTGGAATTGTCGTCATGAAATATCTAGCATTTATTCTTTCTATCACACTCTGGGCCCTATTTTCACGATCTAAGCGCATGGTTTAAAGCGCATGGCGCAGGTGCACTCAGGGCATGACCGAATCCACTTTTGCTCATTTAACGACGGGAAAACGGTCGGCGTGCCCGGGCGCATGGTCTAAACGGGTTGTCCTGATTCTCTTAATGAGTACTGGGTGTGTTGTGGGCCAAACATGCAGTAAACCAATCAGAGTCTCATCTCCCTTTACCTTTCGGATTCGCTATTTACACGGTGGAATTCGGACTTATCCAGAAAGGAAACGCGTCTGCTCTTGCGAGAAGTTAAAGCACGCAAGCAGACCGTCTACAGGACAAGCCAGATTTTTATCTTTATGTCCACAATAATAATATTTTACATTGTAATCCATTTATTTGTAATATTTGGCATTATTGTGTGCTGCTGCGCATCCCTCTGTGTGTAATAAGCAGAATGTACGAGCGCTGTGCACCCGCCTATAGGCGCATATTCCTAATCATCAGTTCCTCAAAATAGCAACGCGCGAACAATGCGTCTGAGCACACCTCTTTTTTAGACCATGGGCGCACAAATGAGCACAAATGCATTGGGGTGGAGCAAAAACACTTGCTCCGCGCCTTGCTCCGCGTTGCACCAGGTGTACAATAGGGCTCTTTATTTTTAATGACTATTCTCGCTATTAACAAACCATTAACTATGACTTTTGCCTCAATAAACTCCTAATTTGTTGCTTTTAAGTTGTTAGGTTTATGTATTGGGTAGGACTAGGGATGTAGATTATGGTAATGCAGAATATGTGCTTTGTAATTACTAATAAACAGCCAATATGCTAATAATAGGCATGTTAATAAGCAACTAGTTAATACTAAGTGTTACCAATTCTTCTAAATAGGTATAAGGGTTAGTTTACCTAAAACTGACAACTGAACAAAGCCTTTTTACTGGCAAATCTGTAACATGGATGCTTATACAATACTTTTTATTAAAAAAGAACTATAATAATGTATGCCATTATAACAAAGAAAGTCATAATTAGATCTACATTCTGCTAGTTCAGCCTACTAAAATAAGCCGTGCCCTTTAAGGGTGCTCTGTTGTGATTGTGCGCATTCAGAAAGAGTCTCTTTGTGACAGTTGCTGTTCCTGCCCTTGCTAGAGGCTGCAGACTGAATGTGTGAAGCAGCGGACGACTGCTGTCCCTACCCAGAGTTCAGACTGCCCTAAACCTCGCCTGCAGGGGCACTGAGGACATCCATGAGAAACAGTGAGTGACAGAGATAGACCGAAAACAAATGCTGGAAATAGAAGAAACGTTTCATTTGAATCTCCATGGATACAGTATCTATAAAAAAGTACAGTTGGACTAGAAATTAAGTTTAGCAGAATAGAGACATTTTTGAAGGAATGCACTTTTGTGCAAATTTGCAACTAACCATGGAAACGTTTCCATTACTGGTCCAAAGTTTTCACTTATTCTCACAGTTTCTGGTTTAATCCTTGTCTTTATTGCTACAGAGTTCATAAAAAGAAAGACCATGTCTATATTTCTAGACATTTAAATTTACATTTCTATTCTGTGGACATGTTTTGCACGTATAGTATTGCATTTAAAATCAATGTTCTCAAGAACAGAACAAGCTCCTGTATAACACATTGAATTACATTACCAAGACCAATCTCCTGAGTAAGAGATATTCACATTCGATTACATTTGCATTTCCTAAAGGAAATATCAGTGTTTGCACAGCACCAAAGGTTAGTGTTGAAGGTTTAGGAAAGCTTGGGTTTCAGATTCGGTTCGGCATAAATAAAATGCTGCAAAAGCGCCACTTTGACGTTGTCATGGCACTCGGCACATGTCTTGTCATCAGTTGGATGCATGCAACAAAAAAAAAACAGTCACTGTGCACAGTAAAGGTATCTATTATATATAGTTCTACATGATTAAATAAGTGCAAATTAGATGAACAATTACAGTCACCATAGCTGTTTGATGAGAACTTTTGTCTGATTCTGATTCTAAATGTCTAACAATGTATGAACAAAAACAAAAACTGATACAGTAACAATTCACTTATTTGCAAAAGGTTTAATGGTGTACTATATAGTACACTAGGCAGTTCATGCTGAATTAATTAGAAAGTTTAATAATCACAGTTAGAGGGGAAAAAAGTCAAAACCAAGAATGGCAAGAATTATAGTTATAGATTAATAATTTACCCTATATCTCACAGCTGCATGTTCTTTTTTTATGCAGTAAATCAATAGAACCAGGTTGAGATGCACTTACATTAGGATAAAATGTATGCTGTCTTATTAAGGGGTTTATTGAACGACTCAGTACCTGGAAAAACACAGTGGGTTGAACTCATGAGAAAATCAAAAATACAGTTCATGGTCCTTTTACGAGATCACTTAAATGTCTTTAAAGTGGATTGTGTTACATGGGATGTCGAGAACTAAGGGCAACTTTGAGGTGAGAGAGGGGTGGACCAGAATCCTGACCAGATGTGTTTCTATCAGAGCTGTATATCACCACACATACTGCTGTTCTGAGGAAAACCTCTTAAATCAGGCATCAATATTAAAGTCATAGTTAACCCAAAAATTGTAATTCTGTTTGACAAAACTCACCATCTTGTCATTTCAAACCTGTATGACTTTCTTTTTTCTGCATAACACAAAAGAAGATATTTTGAAGAATGTTGTTAACCGGCCCCCATTCACTTGCATTGGTTTTGGTGTCCATACAATAGAAGTGAATGGGAGCCAGTGCTGCTCGGTTACCAACTTTTTTCAAAATATCTTCTTTTGTGTTCTTCTTCTTTCTTCTTCTTTTGTGAAAAAAGAAAGTCATACATGTTTGAAATGACAAGAGGGTGAGTAAATGATGACAGAAGTTTCATTTTTGGGTGAACTATAACTTTACACAATATATATTTTTGAGCTGTTCTAACTTCTAAGGTATGATTGATATAATAGAGTTACAATTATTAAGGAAACAGCAGATCGATTACTCACTGAGCTCGGCGATGCTCCCCACGCGTGTGGCCAGCAGGGATTGCTCAATAGTACGCTGCTCCGACTGACTGTAAGCATCTCCGGCTTTACCAGAACGCTGCTGATTCCTGTGCAAGCTCAAACTGTCCGGCAAATTGAGGATTCCTGGATAAAACAAGCAAAGCAAGAGAGAGAAATTCAGCTAGGAGAAGAACAGACATAACAAAACTTCAACTTATTTAATTTCTATAGCTTTAATTCAATGATTTCATGACTCTTTCGCTTTTTGGTTTTGGTTCATCATTTACTTGATGCTTTGACTCTTTAGATGTTTTGCTAAGGTCATATTGCTTTTGGATGATATGACAGTTTTAGCAGTTCTGTTTTATGTGCCTATAATTTGTGCATTTAAAGGGATAGTTCATCCAAAGATTTAAATTCTGTTATCGTTTTCTCACCCATTTATAATTTCAAACATCTGTGACGAACTTTCTTCTGCAGAAAAGATGTTTAAAAAAATGTTGGTATCTGAACAACGGCGTACCCATTGACTTGTAAGGGTTGTGTCCATAGTGAAAATAGTGAAAAGGTAACGCCGTTGTTCGGTTACCAACATTCTTCAAAATATGCTCTTTGTGTTCTGCAAAAGAAAGCCATTTAATATGAACATTTAGTTTTCTATGATATACAGCACACCAACTGCTATTGTATAAATAGTGCTTTATAAATAAACTAACATTGGAAGTTAGTTTTCTGTGTTTGAACCAATGCAAAATATTCTTAAATGAATAGTTCCTTCCTAGTATACAATGATAACCTTGACATTATGGACAGTATGAGCTTATAGAGGGCGTCACATTGGCGGCTCAGTTGGGGGTTGTGACATCAGCACCCCATAATCCTTTGATCCAGCCCCAAGGCTAACTTCAAAAACAAGACATCTCCAGGTCTCCCAGGACTATGACCTACGGTAGTTGGTAACAGGTGAGAAACTTGGCATGCCATTTGCCTTGGAGTGGAGTATCACATTTCCGGACAACCAGTAATTACTGTAAAGAGCTGCCATGCTCTTATTGTGGTTGCAGACTAGGGTGTAGACACATATATCTTAAAGCTAAGGTTTCATTCATGGCACGTCTATAGGTTCTACATTGTACCGATAACACCCTCCACATCGCAGTGTTAGAAATCAGAAACCGTTAGATTGAAGGCTCAATCACGCTCAGCTCTGCTGCACCTCGACAAAGCCGTTCGTCCATTCTTCACTCGTACCGCTGAGGTGAGACTCTGTTAGCGTTGGTATCACAGAGGTTATTGTTTTTAACAGGATGGGTGGTCTCCACGAAAATGGGATTTTCTCTCATCGTAGCATTTCCATCACTTGCATTGTTACAGAGCACTTCTGGACCTGGCAGTGTGTTAAATTATGATGTGGCGGAAACAAATGACTTTATTTTGCTGTCCGCTGACAGCAGGGCTTTTGTCTGAACCGTATCATTTACTCTCGTGCGGCAAATGTAATTTTCTGGGCTGCCTGCGAGAACAAGAATGATGTAAATCCCAAATCAGTTTCCCTGCGGAGATATGATGGCAGTATACATTATTTACTTTAATGTAAATATACATAACTCTTGACAAAGTCATTATAGCGCTTCTAACTGATGTGATTAAAAAAGCACTCTTACATAATTGCTGTGTTGAAGATGATGTGATCTATCCTACAGTAAAGTGTTTTGCTTGAAAAAGCATACTTGCACCAGGTTGCCATGGAGACAAGGCAAGGGTGGAGTGATGGTTACTTGCCTGCGGCAGGGGAGGAAGTACAGGTGTTTAGAGATGCAAGGCCACACCTCACGCTTTTATGTTCTAGGCCTAGTACCCTACTCTCCTGTATAATATCAAACTGAAGTTGTTTCAAGAAATCGAACAAAGACATATTCATCAATTTACCCAGCATCGGAGATGCTCTAAATACCTCTTGAAAAACCTCTCGATCCATTTCCCACCTCTTAGCTAAATGAGAAATGACGGACAGGTGTAAAAAATCCTAGAGAGGAGCAGAATTCCCCCTCATTCCCTGCAATCTCGAGTTCATAGCCCTTATTAAAACTCTCAGCGGGTTTTCGTAACAGATAAATGTGGCAGGCTCATGCACAGCCAGCGTGAAACATTTAAAGCGACGGGTGGTAAGACTGGC
Organism: Triplophysa rosa; assembly: GCF_024868665.1. Lineage (NCBI taxonomy): Eukaryota > Metazoa > Chordata > Actinopteri > Cypriniformes > Nemacheilidae > Triplophysa > Triplophysa rosa. The sequence goes on along the minus strand of NC_079901.1, from coordinate 19,253,174 downwards.
ATCTTGCTTGCTTTATTTCAACCCCACTTCCTCAAACATTGGTCAGGGCGAAGTTTTCAAATTACAGCCGACTATGAAGACTTCACACGCAGAGAGGCGCGCACCCACAGGCTTGCTTGGTCTCCCCCGAATACTTGCGTTGTTTGATTCTGTATGCTGAAAAGAAATCTATGGAGTTTAAATGGAACCAAAACTCACGCGCATGAAATTCGCGCGCGCACGTGCGATGCAAAAGCGCATAATGATAACCACGCGCGGAAAGCTGCTCCGCGAGGGCGCATTTAAACTCCAAGAGCGAGCAGAACAGTATCCGCAAGCGGAAAAGAATCCTCGCGCGGGCACATTTCTGCTCCGAGAGCAAAAACTCAGTCTGCGAGCAGAGGTTTTGACGAGCGCGCGCGCGATTCTCTATGCTCTCGCAACTGCTCAACACTTGCTCGCTCGTTGAGTTGACTTCTGAGACTTTGGAGGCGGGACAATGGCAGACTTCTCCGATCCTTTGATTGGTCACTTTTAACATGCACTCACCTACAGTCTCCGACATGTATCTTACCTGTTGTACAGACGTCTTAATTTGGCATAACACGATAATTTTTTCCGTTTTTAAACTTGGGTTACAGTGTTATGAATGCCCTTGGCTTTGGATTTACATATTTGGCATCTTGACAGGAAGTTAGAATTAAATAGTTTGGTATGTGTATTCATAATTGCTTTTGTATTGTTAATAATTTTCATGAAATTGTTATAAAATGAGAATTAATAAATGGCTACAACAGTATAACTCAAAGCACAAGTTATTATAAACTACAATATGATGTACTCTCTAAAATTGAATTTAAATAATTTATTTGTTTTGCTTTATTTGTTTTGAAAATATTAAAACGGGCTATGCCAGTAAACAGATATTAGATAGCTCAAATTTAATGACTACAGGAGACATTTAATTATATTATTATAGTATGTTTTAAATAGGTCACACATGACATGTAATATTAACTGCTATATTATATAGCATAATTTTTGTTGACAGATGTAAGAAATCAAAATGTCACTAATGTCACAATCAAAACACTAACACATAGCTAAGGCAAGGTAATACACTAATCATTCGGTAGTAAGACATGTAATCTGTAGGTGACTGCATGTAGGTGAGTGCATGTTAAAAGTTTCCGAAACGTGGTGCAGAGAGAAGCCCAAAGTGCACGGCGACAGTAGGGTTACAAGGACTTAATATACAAAGAACAAAGACAAAACAAAAACCCACGATGGGGGATGTCTGACAAGACGAACTAAAATACAAACTAGAAACCAAAAACTTCCCTCAAGGGGGCAAAAACCAGTACTAAATGATAATAAACACAACTCACAATACAGGGATGCAAAGAAAGGCAAGACAGGAACTCCAGGAACCAACACAACGCACGAGACACGAACAAGCATGGACACATGAAACGCAATCCAAAGGCACAAGACAAAGAAACATGAGGGTATAAATAGAGAAGACAAACGAGGGATAACGAGCAGGGACAGGTGTAGAACATAAGACACAAGAGGGAGACAATACAGAAACGAGAGGGGCGGGGCCAATGACAAGACCTGAGAAAACACATGAGATGTCAAAAACAAACATCTCATGGTCTTCTCACATAAAACCTAAGGCTTTGCCATGGCTCTGCTACAGGACCAAGAAAAACATGACTAAGGAAGCAGACCATGGGACCCAGAGAAACAAGCCCCCCCTTTAATGAGCACCTCGCAGGTGCTCACCAAGGGGTAGACGGACGAGACAAGACCACTGGGAGACAGACAGGACAAGGCAAAACAAAGAAATAAAATCAAGGGCAGACAAGACAACAATAACAAAGGACTAGTGGTGAGACAATAAAAATCAACAAACATGGGAGGGGGGTGGGGCACAAACAGGCCATAGGGGGCAGTCCATGGGGTGGGGAATAGTCCAGTCCCCGGCTGCACTCGAGGGTGCGTAGTCCAGGGGACTTAGGAAAGTCCTGGAGGGTTTTGACTGGGATCTAACCCTAACGGTGCTCTTGAGCCGGCTAGCGCGGGGCTGGCTAGCCGGCCATGTGAGCCCGGATGGCGCTCGGACTAGGTGGCCGGCTGGAAGCCGGCTGACAGGGCTTGACGCCGGCTGGAAGGCCGGCTGGACATGGCTTGACGCCGGCTGGAAGCACGGCGGCAGCTGACACCGGCTGGAACACCTGGACATGCTTGACGCCGGCTGCAAGCCGCTGGACAGCTGACGCCGGCTGGAAGCCGCGCACCGGACTGGACGCCGGCTGGATCACCGGACTGGACGCCGGCTGGATCACCGGACTGGACGCGGCTGGATCACCGGACCTGGACACCTAGACAAGCTGGATCACGGACTGGACGCACAGGCTGGATCACCAGACTGGACGCCGGCTGCACCGGACTGGACGCCGGCTGGACAGGACTGAGCACGCCTGGCTGGATCACCGGCTGCACGCACGGCTGGATCAGGCGCACACTGACGACTAGAACAACTGACACCGGACTGGACGCCGGCTGCACCGGACTGGACTCTCGGACAGACATCGGCAGCACCACCGGACTGGACGACCGGCTCCGACGATGCCGGTCACCGGACTGGACGCCGGCTGGACACGGCCTGGGTGGTGCCCCCCTCCTCGGCTTCTTCTTCTTCGACCGGCCCACAGAACGTGTGGCCGGCTGCAGGGAAGCGGTGGGGGACACGACTAGCTCCTGTTGGAGGAGTCGGAGGGAGTCCCACGACTCCCTCCGTCCACGACCTACCACGGTAGGCTAGCCTGGTGGTCGAGAGTACTGCGAAGGGGTGAGGCGGATGGAGGTGCGAGTTCCCCAGGGTAAGGGTGGCCAGGACGCGATCCTCCGGGACGGTAGCCAAGGGAGCTGGATACCCAGTCTGGCACTAAAGGTCCAGGGATCATCCCGGTTGACCACGTACCTGATCATGTCACCCAACCACGGGAGCTCAACATCTCCACCTCGGCCCGCTTGAGAGGCTCGGTGAGGCAGCAGTTAAAAATAACCTTGAGCTCTGCCTCACCAACTCAGTCTCCCCCGCCAGCAGCCACAAACTCCCGGGCGAAGTCTCTGACCCGCGATCCGCCGAACCCAAACAACCAACAAGTTGGCAGGGTCGCAGGGACCGTTCATGCCTGCGGGTCGTTATGAGCCTTTGGATTCTTACGAACGTGTGCCATGAGAGAACCAATGCAGGCAGACAGTAAGGGTTAACAGAAGATCTTAATATACAAAGAACAGACAAACCAAAAACCACGATGGGGATGTCTGACACAGACGACTAAAATACAAACTAGAACCAAAAAATTCGTCATAGGGGGAAAGAACCATACTAAATGATAATAAACACAATCCAATACCAGGGATGCAAAGAAAGGCAAGAAGGAACTCAGACCAACACAACGCACGTGCACGACCAAGCATGGACACATGAACGCAATCAAGGCACAGAAAAGAACATGAGGTATAAAAGAGAAGACATAACGAGGGAAGACAGTGGCAGGTGTAGAACATAAGACACAAGAGGGAGACAACAGAAAACGAGAGGGCGGGGCAATGACAAGACCTGAGAAAACACATGAGATGTCAAATAACAACATCTCATGGTCTTCTCACATAAACCTAAGGTATTGCATGGTTGCTACAGAGACAAGAAAAACATGACTAAGGAAGCAGAACCATGACAAAACACTAACACATAGCTAAGGCAAGGTAATACACTAATCATTCGGTAGTAAGACATGTAATCTGTAGGTGACTGCATGTAGGTGAGTGCATGTTAAAAGTTACCAATCAAATGAGCGGAGACATGCAGATAACTTTTAATATGCATTGTCCCGCCTCCAAAGTCTCAGAAGTCAACTCAACGAGCGAGCAAGTGTTCAGCAGTTGCGAGAGCATAGAGAGAATCACGCGCGCTCGTCAAAGCCTCTGCTCGCGGACTGAGTTTTTGCTCGCGGAGCAGAAATGCGCCCGCGCGAGGATTCTTTTCAGCTTGCGGATATTGTTCTGTTCGCTCGCGGAGTTTAAATGCGCCCTCGCGGAGCAGCTTTCCGCGTGTGGTCATCATTATGCGTGTTTTCATCGCGCGTGTGCGCGCGGATTCCATGCGCGTGAGTTTTGGGTCCATTTAAACTCCATAGAAATCGTGCTGATTAATTTATTATGGCTGGACTTCACAGTGGCTCCAAATGTACGTGGACACTCAGATCAAGATAAACAGGCATGAATGTCATTGCACTAGATAATAAAATATCAGGTCAATGCTGAGTCATTTTTTTCAAAGAAAAAAGCACGAGAACTCTTAAAGCAAATCATTTTATGTAGAATAGTTCAATAAGGTTTTCAGTTATAGTAAATACACCACCTCAGTTTACAGAATGAACAAGAAGGCAACCGAGTTCATATAATAAAAATGACCTTGAGACTAATTTGTAAAAATGGGTGCAAAAATGAAAGTTTTATTCATTAGAATTGTGACTGTATTCTTTCTTTATAGAAAATGAACTAACCTAGCAGAACAAACTAAACATCAGCGCGTAGAAAAAATATCGCCAAACCCTGAAAGCATACTTTCATTAATGGAGTGCCTGCTCTTTATCAGTCACGGGTGTGAAGAGTTATGGAGATCAGTGTGTAAATGCATTTGCATAATGCTGCATAGTACTAAATAAATGATCATGACGCAGAGTCATGAAGTGAAATGTTTGTCCCCCAAGCTCCTTATTCCTGTTTCTCAAGTGTGCAGTGTCTGCCAGTGTCATTGTAGATTAAGACCTTAACCTTCTCCAACTCGCCTGTGGGTTTGAAACCATTAAAAGCATGTTCAAAGCGATACCCATACTGCGAAGTTTGTATTCTCAACAAGTCTGTGTAGTGATATAGAGAGATGAGGAAAAAGCTTAAACTTCAGCTTCAAGTGTTTTTTATCTCTAGACTTACAGTACTTACTGAATATACTGCTTGTTTTGAATGGTCATTAATGGATTCATTCATTTTACCATCAAAGATCCAGACCTCCTTAGTCTGGACTGTGGTTTAGATCCCACATAATAAATCGGTTGTGGCATTACAAGCAGTGATAAGAGAGAATGTGATGTAGTTTGTTTTTAATAAAGCTTTCTGGTTTACCTCAAACTGACTGGGTATTGTCGTGAGTTTGTGCGAAACGACTAGGGGTCAAATCAAAAACATTTTTACCAATTACTTCTATCAAAGTGAACTTTCTACAGCCAGCACATTTCATTACATTAGACCAATGTTCTGTAGCTTGCAACGCAATGAACACAAGGTCTAATAAAAGCTCAAGAAATACGTGCAGCAGGTTGAGCCCTTGGAGGATTGTGGGTAAACAGGCATCAACACCCTGCAACAATGTCAAAACGCAATGAAACGCACATTTTGGCAATATCCAGCGCATCATCCTGGCCAACATCACATGCTTTGATTAGGAAAAACACAGCATCCAGAGTCAGGTTGCTTCAGATAAGAGGCTCTACAAAATGATTTGCATTTTACCTCCAGGGTGCCAAAATTGCATTACACTACTTATCGCATGCTTCACAGCAGACCTGCTGCCCGAAAACCCTTTGACAGGCCGACAACAGAACATTAGCACGGGCTTGTATGCTTGAGCAGTCCATGGGGAGGAACCACTGGGCCAGATCTGAGTTTTCCCAGTTTTCCCAGGCAAACGTGCTGAGTGCGGATACGCCACTGACCTCATTGGGCCTCTGACTGTGTGTTTAAATCTATTTTAAAGACCAGTAAAGCCCGGCCTGCTCTTTTAGCCTGAGTGTTTCTACTTACACAGATGCACACACACACACACACACACACACACACATTCTCTCTCCCTTTCCAGCAGAAATGTGGAAAATGACATAGGGAATTTCTCACAGAGCAATGCCAGCGAAGATTCAAAAAGATGCAAGAAAGCGTTTCAAGCCACACCATGTAAAGCTACACCCACAACAACCCATGAAGCTATGTGCTTGGTCAACTGCTTTACTAAACCCTACGCTTGGTTAAACCCACACATGAGTAAAATAATATCCAATATTTCTTGCACAAGATTGCATTGAAAGACTTGTGCAATAACTACACAATGGTGGTCTTTCCTATGCCCCTTATAAACACCTTCCAACCTGAATCTCCAGCCTGTTTAAACGTGTATAGCAGACAACTAAAACAAAAGTTCAGAGTGTTTTTGAAATAGGTTAAATCACACATGCTCATGGTGACGACCTACGCTAGGTCCCAGTATCATACTGGCAACCCTAAGCAGATGGAGGCCATATGTACAAGCAATGAGAACCAGGAATACTGCATTTCTGGACAGGGGAGGGGTGCGTGGGATTAAGGAGAGGGACGTGAGTCGTGTCTACATGCGCCGTGTGACTGCACAGTATGGCTCCGGCGCTGGCTGACCGCAGCCCTTTAATGGTTTTTAGAAGCAGACCTGTAGATTTGTTCAGTGATCAGAAACTTGGATCGGACTGCGGATTTGTTGCTGACGGCACACGTCTGTTTGAATTTATTACTTACATGACTGTCAGGGAAACAGTCAGTACACATCCACTAAACACTCCCTCAAAGCAACAGCACACACACATACATGCACTTCCAACATATTATTGGGATAGTTCGTCTAAAAATAAAAATACTGTAATCATTTATTTACCATTACGTAGTTCCAAAATCTTTATTTAACTCTTCTTCCATGTAAAACAAATTATGATATTTTGAGAAGTGTCTGTTTTGTGTATGTAGAATGGAAGTCAATGGGGACCAACGTTCTTCAAAATATCTTCTTTTGAGTTCTGCAGAAGAAAGAAAATCTTACAGGGTTGGAATGACATGAGGGTGAATAAATGATGACCATTTTTGGGTGTACTATCACTTTAAGGAAATCAAACACAAGAGCAATATAAGAGACAACATGAATGGAAGAAAGATCGACCATTAGCAATGGGTGAGATCAGTTTGTGTGCTGACTTTTATATAACCCAAACTTTTCTCTTGAATTGCAGGTCACAAACACAGCGGCTCACAAAGCTTTGTTTTCTTCTTCCGCTCCCACTAACTGTTTCTCTTTAAATGCAAAGTGTGTATTTTCCCTTAGTGTCATTAAAGGGAACTGCGGAAATAACGTTTTCAGAATGTTTTTTCTGCCTGTTCATTTAATTTGAAATTTAAAGGATTTCTTAGAAATGACTGGCTGGACCTGCTGCAATCTTTATTGTTAGATTTGTCATGAATAAAACATCCGAATCAATCAAGCACAATTCAGAACAGGACAATAGAGTTAACAGAAAAATACAGCAGATTTGTGAATGAAACGCTTAAAAATAATATGATGCACACAGTCAGAAACTAAATTAATTCACAGGCAGCGCCTCTGCAAAATTACGTAATAACTGTTATCAGAAGACATGAAAGGCTCATGTTGACATGTGCTATCACGCCCTGCCAATGGTTGCTAGGTAATGACCATGCTGCGTACGCCCGCTGCGCGTGCCAAAGTGATACCGAGCTAAGTGTCTGTGTCATAGCCAGCCCGGAGGCCCTGCGGTACTTCACTCCGGAAACTCCAAAACAACTCGTAATGGAAAGCACTGCCTCCTGCAGTGACCCTGATTACATCACCAAAAACAACACACGTGTTGTCCTCTCTCCCCTGCTGATGTCAGCCTCCCTGTCACCTACAATAAAAAACATGCAGTGCGCTCTTATCAGCAATCTGGGACCGAGAAATATCAACGACCCCCTCCGAGATCAATCTCAGGCCAGAAGATTTCAGAGAGCTTGCAAGAGAAAGATGTTCTGTTTGAAATGTTCCCAATCCAGATGGCAATACAGTTCCGGGGAGCTAACGGATTTCCTCCGAGGCATTCATATTTGAAAAGTTTATTTTCCTTCGAGTCTACGCTCATTACTCTTTGCATTCTTCCTAGTGTGGAGTGGTAATTTGCAAGCAACTGTGCCCCAAATTGCACAGTAATTGTTTGACTGGATCTGTGCGATTCATCATTTTGACTTGCGCTCGGTGTTGCTGGGCTTTAAACGTGGGCAGAGCGCGATGTCAGAGAGTGATTTGATTCATGCATTCAGGAGCACCTTTGAAACCGCCCCTGTTACAGAAGAATAACCCACACCTCTCATGTCAATCTCAGTTAAAACGCTCATTTGACATATTTCAAAAGGCCTTGCGCTTGTAGAAATCAAATTCTATTAAAAGTTGGTTTGCGGAAAAATCTGTATAAGTTTGAGGTTTTTGAAATGGGTTCAAATGAGCTGAAAGTATAGTAGTAAAAATTAATGAACACACAAAAGCTGATAGGAAGAAATTTTGAACTTTTTAAAGGCCCCCTAATCTAGCCCTTTTACAAAATTTAATATAAATCTAAGGAGTCCACAGAATGTGTCTGTGAAGTTGCAGCTCAAAATACACCACGGATCTTTTATTATACTGTGCCCTACATGTTCATTTTTGCCTGTGAGGAAAAACAGGCTGTTTTGGTGTTCGTCTCTTTAAATGCAAATGAGCTGCTGGTCTCCACCCCCTTTCCAGCAGAAACATAGGGCTGTGTGAGCCGGTGCATCCAGTAACAACAAAACTAAAGAGAATGGTCATTAAGCGAAACACTGTCTCATCTTTAAAACCCAAACATCTTGTTTTGTATAAGTGAGCGTACATAAGACAAACGCGTTATTTGTTTAAAAACTGAGCAAGATGTTTTCTGAGTGAACGCACATTTATATTTACATTTAGTCATTTAGCAGACGCTTTTTTCCAAAGCGACTTACAGAGAGTTCAGGGAGCAATAAGCTTCAAACGCATCATTTCTACAAAAACTGAAAACATGCTCTCTATGAGTGAATGCACAAACGTGTTATGTCTTTACATTATTTTAATAAGTGACAATACACGGGACAAACGCGTCATATGTTTAAAAACTGAAAACATGACGCATTATGAATCCAGCATTTTACTAACATTCGTTTGTGAAGCATCCCGGTGTAAAGTGACTTCACCTGATGTATTCTGCACATTCCGTTGAGAAAAAAAACTAATCCACAGCATCTTCAGAGGCTCAGATGTCGGGAGTAAATGAAGAGTTATGTTCAGTCTCGCATCCAACAACAAAACACCTTGTTTGTTTACAAATCATTCTTGTAGCTCACTGTAAGTAGTCCAGCGGGAAAACAATGGCGGACAGTGTACAACTTGATGATGGTGGAGACCGTCCATAAGCAGTCATGGACAGGGCTCAATCAATGTTACGTCAGATTACTGAGAGAATGCCAACAGCTCGTTTAAGAGGACAGTTGAGGTTTATTGGGGATTTAAAAAAATGAATGGGTGGATTTGTATCATTCTAGGGTGGTTCTGTACACACACTCCTGACACACAGATATGTTCAAACAACATTTAAAAGTGCATTTTCTGGATTAGGGGGCCTTTAAATTAATGGCATTAAAGGGAGAGCTCAACCAAAAATAACATTGTCATCATTTAATTAATTTAGGTCAAATATCTCCTTAATTTGTATAGAAATCAGGTGGCATCGTTGAAAAACAGACAAACATTTACATATTTGGCATATTTTATCCAAAGCGACTTACATTGCACTGTATTATACATTTGTTTCTGACTATGTGCAATCCCCTGGGATCAAACCCATGACCTTGGCATTGCTAGTGCCATGCTCTAACCACTGGGCCAAAGGGAAGCTCAGAAAAACATTGTTATGCAAAGTGAATTTAGGTGTTTATTTTATAGCATCAAGGATTTTTATGTCATAGTTTAGGACAGTTTTTCTCTTTCTCTTTTCTCAAAACATGTCACTATAGCAGACAGAACCTCAAAACTAACACTAAGCTCTCTCTAAACCAAGCCTCCCACCAACACAAACACAGACAATGCAGATGTCCAAAGGTATAATTGTTATATTCTCTATGCCTCAATTTCTATGTAAAACTCCTAATGTGTGATAGAATAAAGGGGCTCAGCTGGTAAATTGTGCTTGTTTAATGAATGTGACTGATGGTGTGAATAAGATCTGGAGTGTTCGGAGACAGCACACATTTTCTGACTCAAACTATATAATGTTAACTAAGCGTGTACGACAGCAGCTGCTGCTCTATGGTAAGCGAGGGGCTTTAAACTGTCCATTACGTGTTTGTGGAACAAAAGTGTAAGTAACATTCTGTTGGACATTTCAGAATGTACCAGCCTGGAAGCAGATCTTCAACCAGCGTCATCCTGATTCTTGCGCTTGGCTGCAGCTTGTAGTCTAACAGTAATCAGATCCAAACCCAAGACTCAAGTATCCAAATGTTCAACTTGCCTCATTTCTCTCCTTTAAGCAAACTCCCCAAGCGAAGAGCCAAAACTGGGTGAGGTTTGTACAACACAACGCTGAAAAACATTAATGGAAACAGAGCGTCTTAGCTACAGTTTAAAGGTCAACATAGTTGCACCCCGCTGAACTTTTTTTATGACAAACAGGCAATGTTTCAAGGTAGAAGTGTGTTTTAGGCACATCCCTCAAGTTCACAATTGCGGGGTTTTAATGTTTGTGTTATTCATGACGGCCAAAAACATTAAAGCTAAAACAGTTTCAATGGGCATATTCACATGAATTACATAATACCGAACTGACTGCCAGAGAGGTCACAGCTAATGTTGTTTGAAAAGAGGGTGGAAACCCCTTAAGAAAAGTCTCCAGGAGTTTTTTCCAAATTTGAAATCTTAGTCTCATCTCGGGCGGATCAAATTTTGTGGATTGCTCATTAGATTTGTGGGCTCATGTGGGCTTCATATCAACAGACCTCTGTGTATGAATGCTAGCTTGTGTCATCTATAAGCTGACAACCCTTTCCGTCTTGGAAAGTTGCTTTTTAAAGGATGTTTCCGTACAATTTGAAACATTTAACATTAATGCACTTCCAATTAATTTAATTAAAAAATATGTTTGAATATTCTGGATTTGCAACCAAACTAAATACCTGCTGCTCTCTTTATAAAAAAAAAGCTGTTTATGCCTATATCTTTTTTGTTCATATTCCCTTGCTTCAGCTTAAGATCTACTACTTGTAAACATGGCTTGGTAAAAGCCTTGGGAAAAAAGTAATAATATTATTTACACAGTGGATTTATAAATAATTCTTGAATTTAAATATTTAAGCACTTAACAGCATTTTTGTTTCTAGTGCTCTCCATTAAATGTTATGTAGACTTAATGAAATGACTCATACACTATATGCTTTGAAGGCAAAATGCAGGAAGAGCATAGACACCGCAAGCCTTCCTAAACTCCCTTTATTCCTCATAATCTGTAAAATCAAGACATAAAAGAACGTTATTGCTGTTGGAAAAGTACGTTTAGTTGACTTGTTTGATGCATCGACCTTTAACTTGCTTGTCTGGGCGATGAACTTCAATGCTAAAACCTAAAGTATTAATCTTTCTAAAATCTCAACCAATTACATCATGTATTACATTATATGTCAAGTAACAAGATCAAAAGGTTTTCACTAATGTGATTTTAGTTAGGTTTAATACTTCTCAACCCTTGGACCCCAGCTCTAAACCTCACTGTCTGTAGACATTAAGCAGCACTGCAGAAGTATTACATCATTTCCAGTGTATGTTTTTCCTTTCAATGTAGTTTTTCAGTTGCATGACACATTTGGCAACAGCACACGCTCACAGAACAGCTTCACGGTGTATTTACTGCAGCTCTGTGCTGGTGACAACGTCCTTTAACACTGAATTATACCCGAGACTTAATTCAATTGTGCAACAAAGTTTTGGTTGCTAGCATTAACATTTTTGAAAGGGATGTTTAAAAATAACACAGCATAGAAATGACATAATGCTCCCTGAATGAGCGACCAAAAGATTTCCAAAGGTCTCTAACACAACAATTTAGAAACAACAAGACAGAAATGAGTATGTTTCATCCAAATAGTGGAAGTTAAGGTCAAGCGAATTAAGAGTAAACAAGACCCAACGTCAAAATGACACAAAGAGCATGCACCTGGAGAGACACCCTGCTTGTACATTCACACAAAACATCGCCCTGTCTTTATTACATGTGGGTGCCACGCTGCTTTTGGTATTGTTTACACCCATGAGCAACAGCTTTGTGGCTTAGCATGTGTAAGTGACAGCATGTGAAGGAAGGCTTCTGCGTCGGTGACAGCTAATACCCTCCCTTCCCACCCCATCCTTCACATTTTCTGATGCCTACACCCTCCACAAGCACAAATAACACACACACTAAGCTTAGACAGTACAGTCCAAACCACACTTTTCATAAAACGTGATTGCTGCAATTATGAGGCATGAAAGGCAATGAATAAGGCTAGGGAAAAGTTCACGCTGTAATTACAAGGTACGGGATTTGTAGAAAATGCTTGAAGAATAAAGGACTTTTTGGAGGTGCTGAGACCGGCTTAATGTTGAGCCATTACAGCAGAGGTTGATGTTGGAAGGCTTTGCAGATTTTCCAGAGGTGGAGAGAAAACCCACAAAGAACAAAGAGCAGACCTGTGCAGCTAACGCCAAATAGTAAAACACATCAATTATAGTTCTGGGTACACTTGGATTTTCAATGAACATAATTTAGGGATTTTTAAAATATGCTTTGTAACTTTAAGTCATCTTGTTTGTTTAGGAGTCATTGCATTAGACAGTCAAAAAATTATTGTTGGCATCAGAAAGCTCATTCAACAGTTTTGTCTAGGGGGCATCAAGGATGATCACTTGGGCCCCTGGGCAAGATAGGACATGCATAAAGAAAACAAAAGTTCAGTGTAATCTGGTGGTTTCGTATTTGTTTAGCACGAAAGGAAACTTTAACTAAAACAAATATTACACAAATCTTTCCTAAAACAAGCTTATTAGGGGAAAGGGGGCTCTCAAGTGACAAGAAGGTGAGGAGAACCGTAGCACAAAAATCTGAGCCTACCGAGTAGACTAAAGTCTACTATTTAAATGTGATAGGGTTGTGACTGTCAGACGAGACATGACATCCGTCCTCATTACTGTGCAGTGTAACAGACCTGTGTGGACCGACCGTCCATCTCAAGAGTCTCACTGACTGAACTTGTTAGAATTTGCAATAATGAGAGTTGAGAGATGGCCCGTTTACTAAATACAGATTAGAATCTATGACAACAAATCCACCATTTTAATCCATAACAGGGGGTCTATAAAAGGGAAATACAGTGTTTGTGGATAAGTTTATGTTCTGTGCTTCTAGCTCTGGTCTTAAGTCAATCAATGTATCACACGGGCAGAAACAAAATACATCACTTGAGCACAGACACAGGTCCTGTTTTAATTAAAAGTAATGTGTTTTTATATAAGCGTGATTGATCTATACACATTTTTTCCTGGCAAGGATTTGATGGTAATCTAATGCTACTTAAATCTTTTTTTTAAATAGAGTTATTATCACTATTTGGGCATAATACATATCAGCCTATTATGACAGACAGACAGATCTAACTAAACTAAGATTAAAATAGCTAATAATTCACAATCATTTAATATAAAACAGAGGTTGGTTATGGGAAATACAGTGTTCTCTCAGCTCAAGGTCATAATTTAATCAACGTACCACATTTGCTGAACCAAAATACAGCACTTGGCAAAGCCACAAGTGTGAATAGTTATAGTATCATGTAATTTTTTCAAACCACAAGCCTGAAGCCTCTGGTTAAATTGTGACTAACGATTTTACTTCTGCTTTTAATTTTCTTGAACATTTCAAGACTTTATAATCATTGAACGTTTAATCAAGAAAGATGTAAATCCAGCATCAGCACGTCTGTTGAGACGCGTACAGTTCATCTTCAGGTTAACATGGCGTCTTATCAACTGCTTCATGTTGGAAGAGAAGAGAGCTTTATTGAGTCATTTTCTTCGCGTGTAGAAAAACAGTGTATTACAGAGCAAATGAATGAAAATAAGAGGAGGATATGACTAACAACCATTGCACAGTAAATCTTCTCTGTTTATTCTGTAGCGCATGGTAATGAAAAAATATTTTACGCAAGGTGATGCTACCAAACACCCCAAGGGAAAGGTGAATCACTTGCAGACGTGCTTGAAATAGTGTACCATAATAAAGCTTCAAAACATAGCCTATATTTATATTCTCAGCAGGCGCTTTCTTACCTTAACAACTTACGGGAAATACGGTCGGTCCAGATCCTTTGTGGACATTTGTCTGCTTGTTAAAGGGATAGTTCAACCAAAAACATCATAATTTACATGTCATTCCAAACCTGTTTGACTTCATTTCTTCTGCACAACATAAAAGAAGATATTGTGCAGTGGGGCTGTTCCACATTTAATAATAATAATACATTTTATTTAATTGCGCCTTACACGGCACTCAAGGACACCGTACAAGCAATAAAAACATAAAACAATTTATATACCACTTAAAAAACATAAAATATATGCCTGCCTAAAAAGATATGTTTTCAGACGAGATTTAAAAGTAGTGAGAGAGTCAAAATTACGAATGTCCTGTGGAAGCATGTTCCACAGGTGAGGAGCAGCATAGCTGAAAACCCGAGATCCCATAGAAGCCAGGCGCATCCGAGGAAGAACTAGGGAGGATGTAGATGATGATCTAAGAGTTCGAGAGGGGGTATAGGCTAAATGTAGGTCTGATTAATAGGATGGGGCCAGGTTATGAACAGCTTTATAGACAATTTTAAACTCAATACGCTGTGTGACAGGAAGCCAGTGAAGTTGTTGGAGAACAGGAGATATGTGATCCATCTTGGGGGTTCTAGTGATTACTCGTGCAGCCGAGTTCTGTACTAACTGTAACTTGTCTAAGAGTTTGTGGGGGAAGACCATAGAAAAGGGCATTGCAGTAGTTGATACGTGAGGTAACAAGAGCAAGGACCAGAGTAGCAGTGCTCCTTGTTGAGAGGGCAGGGCAGAGGCGATTAATATTACGAATGTGATAGTAAGCTGACCTAGTAATCTTGTTGATGTGTGCTTCAAAATATGTCAAGGATAACCTCCAAGCTTTTAACCTGCATTGAAGGAGTAATCATAGTACCATCAATGCACATAGAAAAAACACTGGTCTTGGACATACTATTTTTTGTACGTAAGAGAAGTATCTCCGTTTTACTGCTATTAAGCTTAAGAAAATTACTTGCAAACCAAGTTTTAACTACAGACAAACAGTGAGAAAAAGAAGATGGAGGAAGGTCAGAAGTGGGTTTTGAAGATAAATAAAGCTGGGTGTCGTCTGCGCAACAATGAAAATGGATACCATATTTCCTAAAAATGGTTCCAAGTGGCAATGAATAAATAATAAAGGACCCATCACCGATCCCTGTGGGACACCTGCAGTGATAATTGATGATTATATTATTGATAGATTTGAGCTGGCCCAATTGAACAAATTGAGTACGACCGAAAAGGTATGATGTGAACCAAATCAGAGGAGTACCAACAATTCCCATCGACTGCAATCTGTCTAAAAGGATTTTATGAGAGATAGTGTCAAACGCTGAGGTTAGATCAAGAAGAATTAATATAGTTAGAAGTCCTGAGCCAGCCGCTACTAGGAAGTCATTTATAATCTTAACAAGGGCAGCCTCAGTACTATGGTAGGAACAAAAACCTGATAGAAATGGTTCGGAAAGGTTAATTAATCGTGATCAATCGCATTCAGAATTAAAGTTTGTGTTAATATAATATATGTCGGTGCACTGTGAATATTAATTTTGTATTTATAAACACATACAGGGTATACACACACAAGTATATATTTAGGAAATATCTGCATGTACTGTATATATTAATATTTATATATAATTTAAATCTAAATATATATAATTTTTTATCTTAAATATATACATGTTTGTGTATGTGTTTATAAATACAAAAAGAATATGCAGAGTGCACAGACATATATTATTGTAAAAATACAGACTTTGTATATTCGGGTGAGTTATCCCTTTAATGGCTTAATTAGCGACACCTAAAGCAACTTACAGTTCTTGTGTCATATGCAGAAATTATTCAGATGCTAAACACATTACTTTAACTATTACTGTTAGTGCAAATATTACTCCATTATCTAACATTATAATTGTATGAACCCAGGACCGCCTAACAAAGGTATGTCTCCATCCCTCTTCTCTACAGATGTTTATCAGTTTCAAATTTCACACAGAACGAGCTTAGTCCTGTTCTGACCATTAAAAGTGGTTCTGAGGATATTTGACCTCATGGTCACCTGAAAAACGCTACGAGAAGGTGGGTAGTGCTAAATTATAGCGGAGACGCAAGGTGGCTAATCGGTACCCTTTAAGCAAGAAAGGTCTGCATATAGGAAAGCATGAGGTTTGCCTGCACAGAAAAGCATGGATTTGTTGCTGGAGCATATGAAATACAATCAGCCCTTTGTCAGCTGCAGTGCTGAGTTCATCAGCAGTTTTCAAAACCACAAAACTCAAAAAAACTCATTGACCTTCACAAAACTCATCTGACCACGCATCTGACTAACGAATCCATTGTTTAATTTTATCTTTAGTTTGAGAATATGAGAAAAAGAGATCGTTTCCATTCACATTCATAAAGGCAAAAACACATTAAGGCAATCAAATACACAGCATTGAGATGAGTTTGATAAGACATGCTGTTTTCCCACCAATACAGCATTTCCGACTATTTTCAAATGTCACGGCATGTCTGAAACTCGTCTTTATTTTAGTACATCTCCTGGAGAAATTTTAATTAGGTTATGAAAGAGTTTTTATAAATGAGGTTGTGCTTGGAAAACCTGGCCGTCTGGTCATCCTAGTTAAATTAATTGAGTTTGCTGACATCCCCGGAAGGTCATTTACTGAAAGCGCACTGGGGTTTGGCCAGTAAGTAATGAGAAAGTCACAAGTATGACAGTCACAGCTTTGGCTGTTATTGATGATACAATTCAAGTCTCATAAACTCACTAACACTGATAAGTATATGATAAAGAACCCCTAGTTATTTCTTATCTGTGATGCTCTTAAAGACAAAATATAAGCCTGTACATGAGCACTGGATACACATACAGTATGTCCTCATCATTATGTACCGACGGCTGACAGGCGCTCTGCTCGGTTTCATAAAGGCACAAATGTCCAGTTAGATTACTGCTAATATTTTTATCAGTTTTGGCTCAGCGTGGTGCCAGGTGGATAGGAAAATAATTTCCATATGGCACTGACAGCAGTGTGGGAAAACCAGCCTGGTGCAGGCATATTTACAAAAAGCAGGAATAAATACAGCCTCTGGAGATCAAAACATGGACAAAGTTTTTTCAGTAACAGAAAAAGTCAGTCAGCTTGACTGTGTGAACTGGTTGCATCTGATAGACCTCATAAGGGCAAAAGTTGTTCTCAGTGGTTTTTCAATCGTTTTAATACATCAACAGAACGCATTAAAAACCAACAGTTTAAACCAGCAACATCAGTAATAACTAAAAAAAAAAGAATGTACCACTTTAGCAGATACGCACCTCTTATGAGAAACTACAACAGAGAGTCTATATGCCTGGAGTTTTGGGCTTAGCCCGTAATGACATCATCACCATCATACTGGACCTCAGAAACCCCAAAGTCAGGATCTAATGTACTTTTACAACTGTATAATAAGCAGTGGTTTATCCATCCACTTCTGAAACAACAACACATAATGAGGCTGTAAATTCCACTGCGTTTTCTGAAGACACATAGTTCATATGGTGTACTACAGAACATTTTGTTTACTTGGGTATTTAAGCGATGATGTCAGTTTGCTGGGTGTCAGCAAGAGATTCTTTCAATGGTTTCCGGTCATGTAGTGTGTGCAGCCACAGAAGCAAAATTTCCATGCCATTCCAAAAGGAGGGAATAACTGGTGACTTCAGAAGCTAAAGAAGCTTCAGAGAGCCTAGCAGAATTAATGTATCGCCCATACAACATTAATCATAAACGCAGACTTCTGAATGAAGGAACCGTCCTTAAGTGCATTGCAGCCTTAGGCTTTAGGGTTTTGCCAAAAGCTTAAATCGAAAGTCTGAGTTGCTAGCATGCGACCAGTAAATCTCTTTTCATTCAACTGTAAATGAAGCAATTACAATCGACTGAGGATTATCTTAATAGCGGCTCTTCATGCTGCTCAAATGGAGTTTAAATGTTGCTAAAGTTCCACCACCAGCGATGAATGACTAACATTAGACTACAATCCAACACAGAAATTAAGTAAATCAACCAATCAAGCATGACGACTTTGTGTCTTATCAAATAATGAAGATTAGACTTTTGACTAATTTTATCATCTCTGGTCGACAGACAAAAGTTACATGTGTATTACCTTTTATATTTAATATTGTGATTAATGAATATTAGCAAAAAGAGCACACCTGATAAGATCACAGAGAAATGCCACAACATTGAGCTGAGCAGGGGAGGAGCAGCTTGTCGGTGGTTTATTTTTAGAACCAGCAGTATGTGGTCAAACAAACAGGGATCAATCTAAAGCATGGCGGATGTTAACCCAGGTCAGATAAAACGACCCTGTGTACTGTCAGTCACTACACTAGAAAGCAATTTGACCAAAAGTGGGACAATAGAATAGAAGCACAACAATTGATGACATTTGTTCAGTGTGTGTGTAAGAGAGAGAGAGAGATTCTGTTTTTTATATATTTCCATTACTATTTCACATTATTTAATTTTGCACTACATACATTTATAGTTTTTCTTTCTCTGTTGTGGCTCAATGACGTATAAGGATTTTCGACATGCCAACTTTTAAATACAAATAAATAATATCTATTGCAGTTATTTAAACAATAAGCATGTGGTGTACACATAAATGCAAATTAAAATTTTAAATTAGGTGACTTTTTTAACAAATCTTTAGTATTTAAAGTGTTTGTATTTCTTTGAGTTTTGTGAAGTTATCATCTCATATTTTTGTTCTAATTATCATAATTAACAAAAACTTATTTTTGATTTTTCCTGAAAATCGCATAGAACTGATATGATTTACACATACCATTCATTTAAGCATACTGTATCAGAGATTCAGATTTCAGCCACAAACATTTGATATATTTTATTTATAACTTCATATAATTATTAATATTATTGGTCGTACCACATGATAAGTGCCTGTTATACGTCATTGACCCTTGTACATGCCAATAAAGCACCCTTGAATTGAATCTGAGAGAGAGTGGGCAAATAAACTGAACTGAAAGAAAATGTTGATGTTAGTTTGTCTATATGACAGAGATCCCTTTACATTTCAGTCATACTATCAAAAGTTTACTATCATACTATCATACAAAGCACTAGTTTGTGCACTTTGTTTAGCTTTTTACATTTTTCAGGCAAACAATGCCAAGATTAGTTTAAAGGCTTGCTCGGGTTTGTGCAGTGTCATTTCAATTTTGTGTTTCAAGAAATGCCAGACAGCCCAGTCGATGCTGTCAATCACAACCAAAGCCTGGCTTAGTTAAGATGTATATCGCACAGTCTGATGTGCAAGACAGTTGATGTCACAGAGTCTGTCTTGGCTTTTACCCAAGATCCCAATGGGGACATTTCGTACAATCTGAAAAGCAACAATAGTATAAAAAACAAGAGCGTACATCAGGCTAAACTATGAGTCTCGCAAGTATCTGATTTCATAAAAAAGTGTTTTCTGTAGCTTGTTTTTCTCTCCTGTCAAGAGACTGTACAATATTCTGTAACAGAAAAATGCATGTCAAAGAGCTGCAGTGACATAACAACTCATGTGCAACCAAACTCTTCAAAATAACTTATCCGAAGGCGATATGCCACCATTTCAGGCAGTGCATGAAAAACAATGTTAAACAACAAAATCGAAGCGAGCCTGCTAGTTGACAGGCACGGCTGCCTCTCGCACAAGATCCTCAGTCGGACAGAATTCATGCATGAATATCAGTCTCACATTCTCATGCTGAAACCATTATAACCAAATCCCCTTCACATACGCTCTATCCTGAATCAAGTACATGACAGCAGTTCAAAAGTAAATAGCCCATAATCTATAGGCGTACCTGAAAATAATTGGCTTTAAAGCATCTTACTGCGGAGATGAAGATGAAACCTCACAAAGGCCTTTTGCGTGGTTCATCATTAGCATACGCACAACACATTTTTCCAATATACAGTGCAACTCTACCGTAGGGAAATGCTGTGCTTGGCAGGAAAATTAATATAAAAGGGAGCCAGGCAGGAGCGTTTCAGGGGGAGCATCTTTGGACAGATGGGATGGTTGCATGAGTCCTGAACATAAGCCAGAGGGATTGGCAGAGGCCGTGCTTTATTTTTCACTGATGTCTTTTGACATGGCCCCTTTAGCACGTTGAGCTATTTTGTGTGTGTAAACATCTATCGACATTGTCAAACGAGGGACTCAAATGTCTCCTGAAAGGCAAGAAAGAGGGGAAAAAATAACTAAAAATAAATATTGTAACGTTACTAGAACTGATCTCTTTTAAGGTCCGGTGTATGAAATTTAGTGGCATCTAGTGATGAGGTTGCGTATTGCAACCAACGGCTCATTCCACCCCTCCCGTTCGAAGTGCTACAGTGGCTGACAAAGAACTAAGATGTCGTCACTTTTTCGTTTCTTTGCCGAAGGACGTAACGTATTTACGATTGGCGCTCTGTAGAGCAGTTTGTCCGTTTAGGGCTACTGTAGAAACAACATGGCGAATTCCATGCAAGGGGACCCACGGTGTATGTCGATAGAAATAGCTCATTCTAAGATAATAAAAGTTAAACATAACGCTTCATTATGTAAGGTCTTTATATACCTCTGAAGACATAGTCATGAATATTATATTGCATTTCTGTCAATAGATCCTCCAAAAAATTACACACTGGACCTTTAAATGCTACCAAGATTTTTCAACTTACTTTTGTCATCAATGTGCAAGCAATATGAAATCTGCAAATTATTTGAGTGTGTACATTTTTTGACACATTGTGTTGCCATACTTGATATCCTACAGAGCTGACCTTGGCAAAGTTCGCACTCGACCGAATCTAATGCTAATTAACCAATTACAAAACTAATGGTATTACTGTTGGAATGGATCGGACATTAATGTAAAATGATTATACTGTTCATGCTTCAGCTGGGAGAGGTCAAGTCTGAATGTTCAATTACTGGAAAATAGATTTTTTTCGAATTATCATACATTTGTGCCGAATGTTTAAGTGACAGGGATCACCTAAAGATTTCACACCACATACTGAAAACGCTGTTCAACATGAACAGTTTCTAAAGCAGAACTTTATTCCGGCATTACACCAATTGTACTGCTGTAATACCATGGCATTGTACAGTGATTGAATCAGAGGTACTATGATGTATACCATGAAAGATTAACATATTCATGTATTGTACCATGGTATTACATTTTTTTAAGTACTCTAAAGCATGCCACAGAATGGTACAAACATGGTATCATGCTCATAATACGCAAATAATGTCACAGACAATGACATTCAGTTATCTTACTGCTGTATATTTAAGCCCAAAAAAGGAGACTCATTGACACTTCAGTAATTGAGAAACCCGTATTCTCTTTAAAGAAACCCCTGAAAGTTTGTTTATTGAGTCAAACATCTGATCAGCACAAGGTGATTTCTGGTTGAGTCAAACCGTTTCTCAACTACACTTACCTCACTTTCATTTTAACACAAAACAGTGCAGAACAAATCAAAAGCGGTTAACAACTTCCTCTTGTGACTGATCTTGTGCAACATCTTGCTTTTGTCATCGATTGTAACAATGGCAAAATTCCCCAGAAAAATAAACAGAAATCACACGTTTGTCACCTCCTAAGAACGCCTGTTCATGTGGGAGGAGAGTGGATCTGAGTCACGGTTTCAACCATCTACAATTAACCAAAGCTGCTCTCTTTAATTTTACTTTATTCTCACTAGTAACTATAAAAGTCTGGAACTGTCCTGTGTATGTGTGCAACAAGACAAAAAAGTGTTTGATAAGGGATTTTTTAACTTTTAATAAGTAAGTCTATTTACTTTTGTCTTAATGGGGTCATATCATACAGTTTTATTATTAAATTGTTATTCTTGAGGCCCACTCATAAGTTTCGAAAAGCTTATGCGCCAAAAGAAATCATAATTTAGCATTTTTATGACCATTTTCCACCATCTTTCTGGTGCTTAGAACTAAACGATCCATTTTATGTTGCTGGACCTTTAAAGGTGCCGTTCCCCGTGATGCCAATTTCCAAACTTTAGTTAGTGTGTAATGTTGCTGTTAGAGCATGCATAATATCTGCAAAATGATAAAGCTCAAAGTTCAGAGCTTTACAGAATTTACAAATACAAAGTTACAGAATTCGCTTTTCAAGGACTGCAGAGAACGGCTGGAATCGCACTACAGCCCTTTACTTCCCGGGTAAATGATGTCACTATTCCGAGTTTTTGAAACCTTCGCCCAAAGGAATATGCCAAAAAAGGGGCGAGGCCTTCCTTGGAGAAGAGGAAGAGCCGCTGGAGTAGTGTTTGGTTATCAGAGATTGTAAACATTTAACTGAGCTACGCGCTTAATTACTTTCACTTTCAGCTGGTAATAAGAATTCAGCTACACACATTCTAAGATAACCAACGGTCAAATAACAGCTTCCATGACTTTAACATCGGCTGTGAAAGCTGTTCTGTGTAATACACTGATATTGTGTGTGTGTGCGCATACCTCTAAAACACGTCTATGAAACGTCCTTTGAAGTCCTGCTTGTAAATGTCTCCTGGTCAATCTGCTTGTTTTATTATCGAACTTAGGTCCAATATAAAAAGGCAAAACTACCGCTTCTGTTATTAGTGTTAATTAATATAACCGTCTCACGCCAATCGGTCGGGTGTCATTTCCCTCGCCATAGTAGGAAAAAATTGCGATCTCTAACAAAGATTGATGACGTTTGCACATGCACTAGCAGACCTCAGTTACACTTCGATCGATCCGTATGTTTTTAACTGATGAAGTGAAGTTGACACCATTGTTACTGTTTATTGCTAAAAGCCAAAGCTTATGAATAGACGTGTACTGAGCGGGGGACCGACCAATCACAACAGCCTGAGAATCGGAAGCACGCTGATATGGTATGGGTGGGACATCTTCAGACACAAGCTCTAAGCGGGGAACCAATCACAACAGACTGGGTCAGCTTTACCAATCAGAACGTTCCGGAAGTGAGAAGAGGGACAGCGGTGAACAATAGACTTGAAATATGCTAAATATAAAGCATTTTTTTAAACTAAAAACATGAACATCCATTGTTAAATACCCAAAAAACATAATCAAACCTTCGAAAACAGCCAAAGAATGGCACCTTTAAGACTTCCATGTAACCACTCTTTTCGTATGTGTAATACGTTTTTGCATTCGCAAAGGAAGGTTACAGTATGCTTTACATCAACCCACTGTGTTTCAATAGATGAAGCATTTTTTGATTCCGCAAAATATGACCCCGCTTGCTAGTTTTGCTCGCTCTTAAACTGATGTGGATGAAGGAAATACTTTGTTTTCCAGATGGTCACTCTCTTTTTGACAGCCCCATTAAAGAATGTGGTCTAGTGCATGTGAAGCTACGGTGAGCGGATTTTCTGTGGATATGTTTCATTTGACTACGCAACCATCCAGTCCAGGTTAAAACGACTGCCAGCTCCAACTCCATCATTCCTTTTGAAAAATAAGCATACAGCTCAGCGTTGAGCCATTGGCTGGCCTACTTTCGGCATCGGTTATGACAGTGAATGGGCTAAATTGGATGGAAACGTTTTTACTCAATTGTGCAGGCGAGGAACTCTGACAGTTCACCACGAGGCTTTTGGTTGGTCAGGCAGACATACACAGGAATATTACTTCTTTCTTTTTCAATGGCAGACTATAACCTAGATCCTAAAGGCACAAAAACACAGCAAGCTTACCTCTTGGAGATGAATGCAGAATGACAGTCTAGTTTTCTGTATACACTTGAGCAGAAAACCTGTTTATAGGTTTTAGTTTTAGACAGATGGAGCGAGTAAGTTAAGTACCTTTCGGAAAGAGTGCGGCTATTACCACATCAGAGAAGTATGTTGATATGGAGATAAGGAATAATCTCAGTGTGCATTAAAGGGATAGTTCACCCAAAAATGAAAATCTGTCATCATTTACTATATCCTCTTGTCATTTCAAACCTGTTTGACTTTCTTTCTTATGCAAAACACAAATGAAAATAGCTTGAACGAACAACGGCGGAACCCATTCACTTGTATGGTCACAAAACCAATGCAAGTCAATGGGTGCTGCTGTTGTTCATTTGCCAAAATTCTTCAAAATATCTTCTTTTGTGTTTTGCAGAAGTCAAACAGGTTTGAAATGAAAAGAGGGTGAGTAAATGATGACAGAATTTTCATTTTTGGGTGAACTATCCTTTTAAGTTAGCCTTGAGTCAACATGATCCTTTAGCTCCAAAGGGTTTGTTGGGGGTTTTAACAATATATGCTTAAATTTGGGGGAGAAGGATTTTTTAACTTCTGATCTGGTAGACTAGAAATACTGAAAATATTTTGCTCACATCAACACTGACTTTACGAGTCGGTACACCTCTGAGGATGCATATTAAACAGCACGCTACGAAGTGCATTAGCTAGCATGCCCGGACATGCAGTCATTTATTTGAATGCTCACGTGTTAGAGTATTGCTTTAAGGCAGCATCGTAAACTAAATTCAGAATGAGACAACTAAAGCCTATAGAAGGTGTTACATAACTGGGGAAATGAAAACCATCAGTCACATGTAGGATGTATTTTCAAACAGCTGGTTAACAGGAAAACAGCAAGACTTTAGGAATGATGGCCGCATGCACGATTAATATTGGTAAGATGATTTAGAACTATCTGCCATACTTTTCTGACCACTTTTTACATCAAAGACAAGCAGACAAGCGATTTCACCTATGCAGTAAAATTACACATACATCCCTGAAACATTTGTAACATGTAAGAACGACTTCATAAATTCAGCCTACAATACAGAACTAATAATAGTGAGATAATAGAGGAGGATGAGGGGTACATTTCTGAGTCACCACAAATAGGCAACAGAATGGATCATGACCTTTAATTAGTTTTGTTTATGTAGTCCTCATAATTCCAGAAAAGTATAAGTTTATTAAAAAAATCAAAGCAACATGATGCATTGGGATTTCTGAGCTATCACATAACTGATCTAATAATATTCAATAACAATACTTTGTTAAGCCAAGTTTGTTATAATACTAATATATAATGAGAATATTATAATACATAATAATGAGTATAATACTCATTATGGAATGATCTGCCTGCTGCTACAAGATCAGCAGATTCTGTAGCCATCTTTAAGAACCGTCTGAAAACACATCTCTTCTGTCAACACCTGACTGATCAGCTCTGACTTCTATCTCTTTTCTACTCTCTAAAAAAAAAAAAAAAAAAACTTAGCTCTGTACACTGTGATAGGCTATGTGAGAGCAATTTTCTTTTGTTGCACTTATGCTTTTTGTTGTCCTTATGTTGTTCCGATTGCTTCCATTGTTTCCCTCATCAGCTTTGGATAAAAGCGTCTGCTAAATGACTAAATGTAAATGTAAATGTACTAAATGTCTCATTTATCCATTAACTTTTTGTCAAGACAACTACAGTTTCTTCAACAATGTTAAATTCTAAACAAGCCAATGTAATAAACTATTGTATTCATATATGAAATGATGCAATGCTTTCAAAATAGCAATCATCTTGCAAAGATACAAATGCAGTGTTTTCAAGAAGACACTTAAACACACAAACCTCAACGATGGTCACAATCAACAAACACTGTTATACACAATAACACATATACACAATAATAAATAATACCATTAATAAAAAAGAGCAAACTGATAAACAAAATCTATTCTTCGGGACTCACAAACTCTTAACAAATCAGCAACATTGTTCAACCTGAAGAAAAAACAACGCTGAATAGAAAAAAAGATTGCTTCGATTAAAAATAATTCATATGCTAGTATCTGTGATCTGTGATACTAGCCCTAGACCTATATCATGCAAATCCATTTTGTACAGTGCACACAACAAAGACCACCAAATGATTGTTTGTCATTTTAAAAAGGTCACAACAGATGTAAATAACTTTTTCCAGTCAGTCACACTCAAACATCTCACAATTAAATAACTTTGATCCAGACATGTTTGACAATGCAGACAATGTGCTGCAGTATTTGAGTCATTAATGGATTCTCTGTTTGCATAAATCACACCCTCTGTCATCCATCAGTTTAATCAGAAACAGCAGGCCAGGCAGGAGTCCACGACTGGGGCACAAACTATGAATATTCTAATGACTCACTTACAAAACTCACCCCATGGCAAAGCTTTACACTATATAGAAGATAACAACAACAAAGCACACATACACGAATTGAATATACACACAAACATATACACAAACCCTGCACTTCAAGACATGATACTGCACCAATGACACTTACCAAGTTTCACCCCCCAACAGGCTAAAGAATTGAAAGGAGTTTGTGATAAAAATCCAAAATGGCCGACAATGTGACTGACCTTTGACAAGACATTTACATTTAGCAGACGTTTTTATCCTAAGCGACTGGCAAATGAGGCAAAAGACATGTGTCCCAAACTTTGGGAGTTCACATTTTTTGTTCTACAAAATTCTAATTGGCTGTAAATCTAATGCAGTATAGAAATATACAAAAAAAAATTATGCCATTGAATTTACGTTATAAGGAATATTTCAATACAAAAAATACACATAACTTTAGTTCACACTTTAGTAACCACTTACAAACTATCACAGACAATATGAAAATAATAATATTAAGAATAATATATAGAAATCATTTTAAGTATAGATGACAGCACCTATGGCGCTTCAGATGTATAAAATTAAGTATAAATGACAGCACCTCTGGCACTTGGACCCGAAAAATCAACATTTTCAAAAAAGTCTCCATCTACTGTATGCTTGATGCCTTTAGAGTACGCAAGTAAATAGGACGGTAGTAAGTAGCCACAATAATGAAAAACAGAATGAAGGAAAGCACTGGCCAACTTCAGTGATTGCAAACTGATTTCTTGTGTCAATGGGGAAGAAGAGAAGTAGTCTCTTTTTAAACTTAATTTCCTGCAGTATAACTTGTGGTAAATCTTTCCATTTATTGAAGGCATCTGCGTCAGTTCTCTCTAAAAAGCGACCTATGATGCTACAGGCCTTATCATGTTCACTTAATCCTCTTTCTTTAAAGCTGCACCACTTTTTACATGAAATAAGAGCATGTGTTTGCAATAAAAACGTCACTAAACAAGAAAAATACATGCACACACACCTTGAAATAATATAAACCATATGCAAGCTGCACAGGATGAAGCCGTGGCCATCGGTCAAACAAGACAACTGACTTTCGCTTTTCCAAGTCAGGAGTAAAAGAGCTGTACATACTGTACTGTACATCTTAATATTGTATATGGTTTCTATTGTTTTGATTCGGTATGCACGTTTAGGCAATTTATCATGTGCACGTGGCAGGTTCCCACACATAAATCATTCATGAACACACACACACACACTTAGGTACTCTGACATGAAAAGGTTGTATTTTTTCTTTTTCCATTAAGCCTTTTGTGTGCAGGCAATCTGCAGTACCTGCCTTATGTGAAAAAAGACTTCTATCTCTATCTCTGTTGTCTTCGTGTCTCGCTCTCACAAGATCACCACTCTGTTCACGCACAGAGAAGAGATCTCCACAGGGTGTGAGCAGTAAGTTCATCTTCCAGATAAGTAGAGAACATCCAGTAACAAATCAAATAGGTGTGAGCAGGAACAGCTGTTGTGTCCAATGCAGTAGTGTCTGCCTGAATGTGTTCTGCTGAAGTTCTGATGTCACTACGGCAATTCAACCTTCAACTTTTCACCTTTGACTAATCCCTCACACATTTTTATAAAAAATATATTTTTATATGAGAGCTACTCATTTTACCTTTAAATGCTCTGGAACATTAACCCCCCCACCCCACATTATTATTACTGTAGGTGCATTACTGTAAATGATACCTATTGCTTGTTTTAACATAGGCCTACTGAAGTTGAAATTAATGATCGCCAGCATGTCGCAGATGCTCTTAAAGCCTTGTGTAGACCCTAGAACATTCTTTTAATATACGATGTAAAGAAATACAGAAAGATACACCCAATAGAACATACCATGAGAACCTTGTTAGATCTATTGAACATAGCAACAAACTAGAAAGCTGAAACCATCTGTGGTATTGATTCCTACTGAAGGAGGATGTCTGACCTTGGCTTGAAAGAATGTTGTGTGTTAAGACAGGCTGATCTTTATTGTGTGCTAATAGCACTACATCTTTAGTGTTATTCTTCACTAAACTGTTGTAATGGTGATAACTATAGTCTGAACATTTAACTGATAAAGATCTGCTCAATTTTTTTTGAACTGCTGTATGGAAAATATGTTGCAGTGAGAATTGCTGTTAACCTTTACATGGTCACTGGGGATTTATATGGAGAGGCTTTTAGTGTCTGTAGATACTCTAACACAATGCCTAAGCATTATCTTCCATAGGTTATTTCATATGTATTGTTTTAAGAGGCAGACTGACCTTGACCTGACTATAGTCTCCTGTTTAATGGTTTTCTTATCACATGACTGAAAAAAAGACTTCCTGTTACAATGACTAGTAATGTTATTTTAAAGACACACATGTGGACACACACATACTGTATAGTGTTGATGGAACCAGCGCGGCGCTTACTTCTGGGTTAGCCTACAACAATACGTAATCTCTGAGCCACTCCATTTATATATACTGTATATTACGAAAATTAACCATGTTTTTTAAGTGTAGTAACCATGGTTTTTTGGTGCAGTGATTACTTAGGGCAAAACCATGGTTTTACTACAGTAACCATTGTTTACTATGGTTTTTACAAAAAACATGGTTTTCAAAACTTTTTTTGTGATAACCATTATTTTACTACAGTAACCATGTTTTTTGTACAACATAACATTTTCTACTACACTACTACATTTTCGTAAGGGATAATAACTATGATATATTATAACTTACAAAATGTCCACATACAATTAAACCTGACCATATTTGATTTGTTAGCACATTATTAGTTATGTGGCAAACAATTTATATGTCCAAGTCAGTCCACACATTTAAACGTATTTCTGAAAGGTTTTTGTTTTAGCGTGTTTGTTTGTGTAAACGTGGGTGCCCTCACTCCTGCCATGCAACCATATGTGCCTCTGTTTATTTACAAGTGCTGGAATGTGTGCGCGCGCATATGCGTGTGGGTGAATCCACACATAGCCGTGCTTGAGTGAGAAACAGTGTGTGTAATGCTCAGCTCATTATGTTTTAAAGTTCAGTAAATTTTGATGAATAGAGGAGTGCTCCCCTCAGGACCGTCACATCGGCAATGCTGAGAGACATATGTGTGACTGGGCTTAGCTCTTATGTGTAGCTCACATGCCCGCTGGAGATCATCATTTGTACTGTATCAATCTAACATATACAAAATGTATAACTTTGTTACGAAACAGACACTTAGCTTACTTAAAAGCAGATGTTGTCCCCCCTGATGTCTGCTTATAATGCCCTAATATAGTTCATGAGCATTTCCCATTCTTCACTGACTCTAGAAATGCATCACTTTTTGGTACTATTCCTTTAAGAATTTTACATAAACACCTGCTTTTGAAACAGTAATCACATATGAACTGTTGGGTCTAATGTAGCTTTTGTACAGTTTACAGAGTTTGACAGTCTGAAAGCTGACAGTGGACGTTTTCATCTCAAAGATCAGTGAAAACATGATTCCTGATCTAGGGTCAAATAAAAAAAACTAAAACTACGGCCTATGCCTTGTTAACATCTTATCTCGGTTGTTGCCAATCTCTCAATTGGCATACCTGCCAAAATCACTGCAATAAATTCACAAATTCTGCAATAAGAGTTGTCACCCACACCAAACAATCTGCCCACATCATCCCATCCTCTGTAAACTGAATTGGCTGTCTCCTCTCATATCCACTATGAGATGCTTCTCTTAACCTTTAAATGCCTCAATGGCCTTGATCTCAATTAATCTGAATTAAAAACATTTCTATTTTCACAGAATTACATCTCTGCCTTTGATTGTTAATGTTATTATGTAATGTGTTTACTTATGTCTGTCAGTCACATTTCTGTCTATTTTTGTTTATAATATATGACATGGTTTTGAAATGTAAAATGATTATCTTTACAGTCCAGCAAACTATACAAATTGATATGTGCATACGTAAAATTACTGTACATAATTATATTATGTAAAATTACATGTGTTGTAAGATTTTGGTCATATGGGGGATATGACTTCTCTGGAAAACAAACATTGTGTAATATTGCGCAATACTGGATGACAAAAATATGATATCATTGTGATTCTGTGTGACAGGTTTGTACAAGTAAATCATATGACACGTCCACTGGCTATGAGGTAAATGGTTCCCTACAGAGTCAAGTGAGGCATGTATCTCTGCGTTAGCATTGTTTTAATCTATAGTATCTTTCCCGCTGGATTCCTGCATTGCACAATGTGAGTTTCATAGTGATTTTATTATCTGCACTTTCAGCAGAGTCTGAGAATCTGACGGCCAAAAGCCTTCAAAAGAACCTGAAAAAATCAATTTATAACACAGCGTAGCCTGCATTCTTAGATGACATGAGCAAATTTGTCTATAAGATCAGTTCTAACACAAGACTTCCACAGACTTATAAATGTTAACAGAATTTTGCCAAGAGTGTGTTTAATAAATATTTAAGTTTACAATCCAAGCATATTAATTCAGACTAAATAAAAATATTCATAGATTTAAACTAAGAACAACAATTTGTGGAAGTACATGTTCAACTCCAATTCAGCTACCTCAGATTCCAACACAACCTTAACTGTGCTAATGCCTCCGGCAAACCCAGACGAAATCCCTTACACACAAATCTCCAGACACTAATGTATTTACTGTGTCCTGGAGCAGCCTGGTACGACTAGAGCTGTGTCATGCTTAGGCACCCTAACACATGCCTCTCTCAACACACATATACAAACACACCCCTCAGTGCCTGGCACAGAACGCAAAGGCACAAAACAGACCCGGTAACTCAAAGCAGACCACCTCTGCAGCTGAACCCGACAGCCTCCACATCTACAGCAGGGCGCGCTAGAGGAAGCTCGCAAATTCCATTACGGAACACGTTAAATGCAGTTATGCATATTCAAGGAAATCGAGAGGTTGTGTAACAGTTGCGAATAGCAAAAATGTACACTTGTGTGCGTGCAATTCCACCGCTAACGCAATTTAAAACAGATGTATGCTTTGTCTTTCTGGAAATAAAAAACTAAGTGCAATTAAAACAGCTCTCTTGAGAGGAACAAGGGGTGGGCTATTATCTGGCAACCCATCTTGAGGAACCCTTCAGGAGGAAATCTGCCTTACTATGGAGATGTAATTTCCTCATAATTGTTTTGGTGTAACACCTCTTAATCTAGGCAAAATGAAGCATTACTACAGAGTGAATGCAGCAATAGGATACCAAAGTGTGTCCAATAAAAAAATCATCAAAGTGTCCCTAATTCTTGCTTTTAGTTTCTTCGCAAAGCATGAATGCGCCTGACACATCCTATTGATTTTTCATAGTACATATAATATATTTAGTTAGACAGACATCATTGCAAGTGGTACTGGTCTATAAATTATCGTAACATGGACACCAATAGAACACAGTGATGTAGAGCAGCGCTTCTGCCAAGCAGCTGCATTAAATCAATGATATCATCACTCTACTGAGTGCTGCAATACATTGTTGCACAAACATTATTGGAAGGCTATACATTGAATTGCTCCAGGGTCCATCACTGCACATGAACTACAACGCCTGAAAACGTTCAGTAAGATGCATGAATATACTGTAACCATACAACTAATACATTAAAAAGAACAAAATTGGACTGTGAAACAATTACCATGTAAATGCAGCTGAGCACTCTCTGTCACATTATAATGTACATAATGCAACGACAAACATTTGTTTGTGCATGCACACACCTGCAAACACACGCACATCTATATTCAAAGCACATCTCTGAAAAATTAAGTTATCTCACATCTCTGAGCTTTTAGAGCCAAACATTCTTAATGAGACTGGGTAATATATACACACAGATGATGTCAGTATCTGGGCAATGGGCCTAAAAGTAAATTTCATTGTATAAACACAAGAGCTGGTTACTGCTTTTTTCAGCATTTAAAAAAAGTACATTACTACAACTAAAATCTACACATTTGAGGTAGCAACCCGTTAAAAAAGAAAACATAAGTGTACTCCCTGAAAATAAGTAATAAATAAATAAAATAAAAAAACAATCAATTTGGATGGGAAAAGGGACATTTGTTTTGTTAAATTGCTGTTCAGGTGGACAACTTACCATTGGCATTTTTCCCACATATTAGATGCTGATAAGGCAAAAGGAGGCCGTACAACTCTGAATCATTGCTCAGAGCCTGCTCAAAGGACTCCAGTGTAAATTTGGGGACCCCGTTATCTTTATCCACCACCGAGCTGTTCAGCATCCGGGTGAAGACCTCTCGGAAGAGGCTTTCCATACAGGCAGACAGGTATATGGCCGCGTGCTCGTGGATGCGGACCGCGACCCTGCTGTCCACCATCCACCTGAAGAACTTCCCGACGGAAAACACCAAGCCGCATCTCTCCGATTTCCCCCTGCTGAATTTATCCTCGGTGCTCATGTTGTACATGGAGAGCGCGCTGAGCGCCGCGGCGATGCAGTTCACCGAGATGGTCCACGACAGGATCATCTTGATGGCACTTTGTATTTCATATTTGGTGCATTTGCCGTAGCGCAAACTCAGCCTCTGCGCTTCTCTGGCGATCCTCACCAGTGCGCGGCTCACGAGCGCAGAGAGCCGTGCCAATAGATCCGCGGATACTGTCCCGAACCTCAACTCTTCCTCCTTGTTGAGCGCTTTCTCCACCTCCCCGAGGCTCCAGGGCACATCCTCAAGCTCGGGAAGTTTCGCACAGTGTCCGGAACACTCCAGGGTCTCGCCGTCTTCGGCCAGGACGGTGTTGACGGTGTCTAGGCTGTTGTGTCGACTGTGCATGGAGTCGGTCAAATGCCAGGAGTGCCCTCCATGCGCAAAGGAGACGGGCGCCTCGGAGCAGCACAGAGACAAGCTCGATGACCTGAAGGAGTCCGCGGCTCCTCCGTAACCCGAATCCAGCGTCAAATCCTCCAGGGTCCTCACCACGGATTTACCCCTTTTTGCCATGACTGCACTTCATATTGTCCATAAGCCTCAAACCAATGGGAAATGTTCGTTTGCAAAGAAATGCCACTGCCCGACTGTATCTGCTATCCACGATGATTTTAATGACACGGGAGAGTGAAGAGTATAGATGCAGGCGACTTCCCAAATTGTTGCGTTCACTGAGAATACGCCCCCAACTTTGGAAGGAGAAGCGGTGTTGTTATGGCACACACCAGTGTGTTTGAAGCATCAGCTGGAGGAGGAGCCATAGGCAGTACTGCATCCAATACGCGAACGGGACTATTGCTGCTTACAGTTGGTTTTGAATTTGCATGGGACTGCATGATGGCTCTGTTTCATTACTGTTCATCTGATTACACCTTGTACACATGTTTTTTCAAAGAGACTGAAATTTCCATCTCTAGATATCCCCTTGTGATTCCCTTTAAAGATACCCCATGTAAAAAGTTCTCAATTATTTGCTCAGTATTCATTTTGAGTTTTTCCGATGCCCTGCTGAGAAACTGATATACCCAGTTACATTTTCTAATGGTTTCCATTACATACCCCATTACGAGATATCAGCTGTTTACTAGTAAATCCATCACATATTTTGGTGTGTCTTGGGCCGTCCTACTATAGACATCTTCACAGTCTCAATTAAACCAATACAATTCCCATTACAACCAATAAATCCATTAGAATTTCAGTGATGGTTTCTATTATTTATTCAGCAGTGCACTGTTAATTAAGAAACCTTTTCTATTAAGCGAGACCTACATCTGTTAATCAACCGTAGTGGATGTCCTGAGTGAAAACAAAACTCTAGATCTAGTGGCCTTAAGTGTCCAAAACACATTGATAGACTTCATTCAACTAGTAGTCAGCATGCATGAAACTGCTCCAATCCAGCAGACCAAGCAGGGCAGCATGTTTGAGGACAAAAAGAAAGGGATCAAATGAACACCTGTCCTCTACCCATTCTCCCTTTCAGAAGGAGCTCAGAGTAACGAGATTCCTGTTCATTAATAATGAAGAGTATGCATAATATATCAGTCATCTTGAATGGAGGGTTCTTGTGAACTTCACTCCCACAGTCTGTAAAGGTCATACATTTTTTTAAATGTAAAAAATAAAGATGAAAGCCAACAGCTCTTGTTTTCCGTATTAGTTTTTCTAGTATGTGTAGTAGTGCTTAGTGGAAAATAAAAATCACAATAAAAGAACTCTAGGTATATAAAAAATTATAGGGTTATAAGATTGAAGACGTTAGAAGATTTAAGACTACAAAAGCATAAATCATTGTATTATATAAGCAAACAAGAATATAATGCTTTTTCAGCCAGAAGTAGGCCGAACTATATTTTACTCAACGTGCAGTGACCTCTTGGGACAACGCGTTTTCTGAAACATGACATAACTGTAACATCGTAGAATCAGAATCAGAAGGAGCTTTATTATCAAGTATGTTTACACACACAAGGAATTTGACTTGGCGACAGGAGCTTAGTGCAGAAGAAAGAGTACACATGGTGCAAACATAGTGCAGATATACATTAATATAGAAAAAATGAGAATTAAATTTAAAAAATGCACTATATACAAAAAGTGAAAAAATATAGAC
The DNA here is from genome assembly GCF_024868665.1 of Triplophysa rosa. Classification (NCBI taxonomy): domain Eukaryota; kingdom Metazoa; phylum Chordata; class Actinopteri; order Cypriniformes; family Nemacheilidae; genus Triplophysa; species Triplophysa rosa. Next base: position 19,218,025 of record NC_079901.1, on the reverse strand, counting down.
AAAAAAACAACATATAATTGCTTAAATGAGTGTGCAGATGTGTTATTTACAGGTTTAACGTATTGTTTCTTACAATGTGGAGTTTCCAGATGCTATGTGGCAGTAGGCTACACTGCCATCTAGTGTTCATCTAAACTCATAAAGTATTGCAAACAAAATGGCATGTCTTATTCGTGGGTTCATTAGTAACTATATAAACTACAACTAATTAGGTCTTTTGATAAGTGCAGCCGTTCCCATTCTGAATTGAAATGTTTTCCTCAGCCTACTGATAACACGATTATACATGTCTATAATTTTAGTCATAAGCAACAGGAACGGCGCATGAGCAAAGATTGACTGCAGTCTGCAGATAAAAGGGTCCACAACATTTACGCTTTAAAATTGGCTTGTGTACTCAATTACGCCTAAATTAAAAATATACAAGGCAGGCCAGGCCGTAAGCGACCATACCAGATAAACGTGACGGTGTATTACGTTTGCGGGCGTAGCTGACCAATCAGTTGCATAGATCTCAGTTGCGTGAGCATGTGGGCGGAGACGACTAATAGCTGACGGTGTGAATTAAAATTGACATTCATCATAAGGACAGCAATCTGTCAGTTTCACCCCAGCGCTGTGTTTGGTTAATGTCCAAACGAAGTGTACATTTGATGCCTATGTATGGGGTGTAAAACGTATGCATGTATTTTCGATGGTTGTTTCAGCAGTCACGTACGGGCGTGGAGATCCTGCGTCAACATGGGAAAGTTTTTCTTCAGCAGGGCTGAAAAATAGGTCACCGGATCTCGCCTTTGTCTCCACGCGTCTGGTATCTAACTTCATATATGCATTGGGAAATCTGGATTTGCAACGTTTGGGAGACGTTGAAACATTCGTGATCTTAAAGAGGTTACAGTATATTTGGAGGAATGGTGGTCAACACGGTCCACTGGTTTAGAAAGGGTTTACGCTTCCATGACAACCCATCACTGCTGGACTCTGTAATCGGAGCGGATACTCTGAGATGCGTTTACATACTGGATCCATGGTTTGCAGGATCATCCAATGTAGGAATCAACCGGTGGAGGTGAGTTACTTTTGAAACATACATGTAACACGTGTGCGCAGTGACCTGCATTGAGTGGGGGTGGTACTGTATGTATACTGTACGACAGTATGTGAACAATCATATGTAAATCTGAATACGTTTTGGTGATGATGCCAATTGCTTGGCTTGAATATGGAATACAGTTGTAAGGATATAAAGCGTTACTGTATAATGGTGGTGCATGATTGATGATGTTGAGGAATTTAGGACCTAAATTCCCTGCAGAAAAAAACAAAGAAATTTAATGGGTTTAGTGGTTATAATGGGAATTGTTTTGGTTTTAAGGAAAACTATAATGAAAGTGAGTGACCTATTTGTCAAGTATGGAGACCCATACCCGAAATGTGACCTCTGCATTTAACCCATCCAGAGAGTAGTGAACACACGCACAGCAAGTCATGAACACACATACATCCGGAGCAGTGGGCACTGGGCAGCTATCACTGCAGCGCCCAGGGAGCAAGTAGGGTTAAGCCTTCTGGTTGAGCCTTGCTCAAGGGCACCTCAGTCATTACCCGCCGGCCCTGAGAATCAAACTGGCAACCTTCTGGTCAGGAGTCCGACTCTCTAACCATTAGGCCACGACTGCCCTAATGGTCTCTGTAGTTATTTGTTGGGGTCGAATGGTAGAACATAACAATTTAATCCCACTGTAATAAGGCCAAAAACACAGTACATAAAGGAATTTTAAGGGTCTTAATGGCAAACAACAGATGGTTCATAATTTGATAATGATATTTGTAATAGGAACCAATAGAATTTATTATGTTTTTTAGGGCTGACATCGTTTATTGATGTATCTATATTTTATTCATTTAATTAATTGTAATTAATCGTTATAATTGCCAAAGCTTTTAAACAGACTAGGGCTGCAACAACTAATCGATAATGAAAATAGTTGTCAAAGAATTTCATTATCGATTAGTTGGTCTGTGACGTCACTTGCGAGCTGCGCAGTTATAAATCAAGCGCGTCTTCTTCCCTTTTAAAAGTACACTGTGTGTTCAAAGTGTGTCTGTGGTGGGATATCCTTGTGGGATGCGTGAAGGGTACCCCCCGCATGATGTAACATTCAGCTCAGCCACTTCTCCTCTTCCCAGCATAGGACATGAAGAAGTAGGTCATTGTGTCAGTAGATGTTATTACCCCATCTTACTTTCAGCGGCAGTGACCTACTTTTCCCCGCTTCAAACATCCTCTTGCCTACGCCACCACTCCTTTATGCCATCTGTAGACTTTAAACATTCATGGCCAACATTATAACCCACAGAGGCTTTTTTCAATCTGTCACGTCACGTGGTGTTGAGGTGTCCTTGAATGCCCTGTCTTAAAGGAACCTAAGCCAGCGATATCCCAACTGTCCCAAATACTGTATGTTTTATATACAGATACTACTAAAAATAAGCAGTGACATTAGAAAGGAATGCTTTGTTTCACGTTCACCTTGACCAGGGGGATCAGACATCTTGCGGAAGGTTTGCAGACAGGCTAAGCTCAGTGCTGTTCTGCTGAGACTGTTCCACGAGAAAGACCTCTCTAGTCGGCACAACTGTAGCTCAGACAGGATTTAACTCTTATTATTATACACAAATATACGGTACAGTGAACTAAAAGTCGTGCAGGCTTTCCGCATAACAAGCATAGTGCATAGAATACAGTAATGCCATAAAGTATGTGCATAACGCATTGCTGATTTGTTTTATATATACTTAATGCAAAATGATAAGATTATATGGCAACTATCTAGCTGAGATATAGACATTGCCTAATGCCTACTATTTTCTTGCTACTTGAAAGAACCCATAGACATGCAGAATGCAAGTTTGACCAGCAGTAGTCTATTAGTGCCTTCTAATGGATGATTCTTTTACTGCAAGCATGTCTGATTTTTATCCTTAACAAAACATTATTTAGGATAAGGATATGTGATATGCTCAGAGATTAACCTTAAAAATTTGCCTACGTTATGTATCCACCTACCTTACCAATCTGTTAAAGCCCTGGTTTCTCACTGACCGCATTGAGTCTGAATGTTTTCTGCAGGTTTTTGCTGCAGTGTTTGGAGGATTTAGACGCCAGCCTTCGTAAACTTAATTCTCGCCTGTTCGTCATCAGGGGACAGCCCACGGATGTCTTTCCAAGGCTATTTAAGGTCAGTGAACTATCCAAAAACTATCTAACAAGGAACAAGTTAGCAGGAAGTTATGTGGGTAAATCCAATGACAGTGCGGCTCAGTGCGTTTTTCCTTTTTTGACTTTCTAACTTTCACTTTGTGAATCCATGCTTGTTATTTTTTTAGGAATGGAAAATCACCCGGTTGTCATATGAGTACGACTCTGAACCCTTTGGGAAGGATCGTGATGCAGCTATTAGGAAGCTGGCCACTGAGGCAGGGGTTGAACTCTTTGTCAGGATCTCCCACACACTCTATGATCTGGACAAGTGAGTGTGTTTTTGTCATTTGTGCCATATGCCCCCTTGATTCCCTTGGTAGCTGTCAGTTGTATTGAATTGAAATTTTGGTATCATGACATCATCGGTTATACAGCCTGTCAATATGTCCTAATCATTAATCATTGTTCTCTGTCACTCTGTAGGATCATAGAGTTGAATGGAGGGCAGTCTCCTCTCACCTATAGACGATTTCAGGCACTCATCAGCAGAATGGACCCTGTGGAAACACCAGCAGACACGATCACAGCTGATATCATGGGGAAATGTGCCACGCCCATCAGTGATGACCACGACGAGAAGTTTGGTGTGCCTTCACTGGAGGAGCTCGGTAAGGCGCCTGACTTTGCTTATGACAACATACGTATGTCAGTTGTAAATGGTAGTTTTATGGGTATACTGTATGTGCTCCAGGTTTTGACACAGAAGGACTGTCCACGGCTGTATGGCCTGGTGGAGAGACCGAAGCGCTTACTCGACTAGAGAGACACCTGGAGAGAAAGGTAAACATGTAGTTTATGGGTAGAAGAATTGTAAGGTTTATAGATAAATAAGTTGAATGATACTGAATTGTGCCATAATGTTTTGTTGCAGGCATGGGTCGCTAATTTCGAGCGTCCTAGAATGAATGCTAATTCCTTGCTGGCCAGCCCCACAGGCCTGAGCCCTTACCTCCGCTTTGGCTGTCTGTCCTGCAGACTTTTCTACTTCAAACTCACAGACCTTTATAGAAAGGTAAAAGCAGCTTGCTGGGAGTTATAAATGGCTGTTTACCATCAGACATTCTGACACTTTACTCCGATCGCAGGTTAAGAAGAACAGTGTCCCACCTCTGTCCCTGTACGGTCAACTGCTGTGGCGTGAGTTCTTCTACACTGCTGCTACTAACAACCCACATTTTGACAAAATGGAGGGCAATCCCATCTGCGTGCAGATCCCATGGGACAAGAACCCTGAAGCCTTAGCAAAGTGGGCTGAGGGCCGCACTGGATTCCCATGGATTGATGCCATCATGACTCAGCTGAGGCAGGAAGGATGGATCCATCATTTGGCCAGGCATGCTGTCGCTTGCTTCCTCACACGCGGAGACCTGTGGATCAGCTGGGAAGAGGGCATGAAGGTAGCGCAAAGGAATCTGATGCATTCTGATTCATAGGAAATAACAAATAAAGTTACAGTTCTGTGCTTTTTTTACCCTCCTCCAAATCTGTACTGACTTACTGTATGTTTGTTAATTTGAAGGTGTTTGAGGAATTGTTGCTAGATGCAGACTGGAGTGTGAATGCAGGCAGCTGGATGTGGCTTTCCTGCAGCTCGTTCTTCCAGCAGTTCTTTCACTGTTACTGTCCAGTGGGTTTCGGTCGACGTACAGACCCTAATGGAGATTATATAAGGTGACTCCCTCCCTCATACACTGACTATTATTCAATTTACAATTAGCTTATTATGAAAACCGAGCTCATGCTCTTTCATGTGTTCATACTTTTTTATTTGTGACAGACGCTATCTGCCCATATTGAGGGGCTTCCCTGCCAAATTCATCTACGACCCTTGGAATGCCCCAGAAAGCATTCAGAAAATTGCCAAGTGTATAATTGGAGTGCACTACCCCAAACCCATGATCAATCATGCCGAGGCCAGCAGAATCAACGTTGAGCGAATGAAACAGATCTACCAGCAGCTGTCATGCTACCGGGGTCTTGGTAAGAAACTGCTGTTGGATTAAAGAGGTATAACTTTTTCAAAACGTTGAATCCTAAATGTGTAACTTTATCAGTATTTATGCTTCGGACATGGATGATGCTTCAATCAGTCAAGCTATTTTAAGGGACGAGGGACTATTTTGTTATTCTGTGGTGTTACAGGTTTTAATGGACTGTCTCATGTTTCTTCTCAGGGCTTCTTGCAACTCTCCCATCCAACACAATTAACAATGGTGATGGTAATGAAGCAGCTTCAGGAGTAGGTCCTTCCTCGGGAGGTGTCACACAGGAGAGCACTCTCATAACAGGTACACACTTGAGAACCTTCTCTGCAAATTTTCTTTGTATGTATAAAATGCCATTGATCATATTTACCTTTATTTTTACGTATTTAAGTGCACCCTTCACCAGCAAGCTCTCGAGCACAGTTCCCATCATTTGCCGTGTCATATGATCAACAGTCCGTCAACAGTGCGCAAACAGAGCCAGGTGTGTACACAGTGCTAGTCCAAAAACATTTGTAATATTTTGTTGTTATTCTATATTGTGTATAATTCTCCAGTGATGGGCTGTTTAAGTAGCATCTATCTTTATTCATTCTTAGGTTACATCGGAGGTGGACAACCTCACAAACTGCCACAAAGAGGTGAGTTGTATCATATCGTGGAGGTTCTTTAAGGATTTAGTCTCTGTTAATCTTGTCGCCATTTATGTCTTTAGACACGAAGGTGCATTTCTACCTGTTTTCTGTGTCTGTGCTGTAACGGTCTTATGACCTGTTTGTCTTCAGTGAGTATTTTAAAGCGTCACACCCAAGACCAAACGTCAAACAGCGCATCAAAGATTCGGAGGCGGGACAGTCACTGATCTTTTCAGGCCTCTTAACCGGCATGTATACACACCTTTCCAGAGACAGAACCTGTTTTACCATCCCCGTCATCAACTTCTTCATACTATAGCTATGATCGTTGTGATTGTGTTTGTAGAGCTTGAGCTAGCAGTGAGGTGTAACTTGGAGGGCGAGGAAACTGTAAACTAAGCCTAGCTCATGAACTGTGCTACATGACATCATGTGTAGTTATAAATGCTGTATGTTTACATTATTTGCAAACTGTATATTTATGAATTGTGGAGGAAAATGTTTTGTAGCTTTTGATGTTTGATCATGCATTGTTGTATTCTCATAATCTAAATGTCATGCATCAGTTTCTTATTCGAAATGTATGTATTTAGCATACATACCATCTAGTGTCCAGGACTGTTTGTGCTGTGTTGTTGTCTAACTGTTTGGCAATAACTGAAATATAATGAGACCATAATAACGATCACCAGAAGTTACATGCTTAAAATTGAGAAGTTTACGTTGATCAACTATTGAGATGAGAAATTCGACATTGTCAAAAAAGCCATTTGATTCAAAAAATATTTTCTAATTACAGAATATAAGAATTAGGGGAAAATCTGTATATTATAGGTCACTATCGTTGTGACATATAAGCACAAGTGGATTTGTTTGAACACAATTACAAGGAATCCAAGGTTTACTATGTATATAAACGTGTATTGAAAGTAATCCAGTCTCCAGATCACTGTACATAGCTTTTCTTGCTTATGTTGTTATATTTTTTATATGAGAAACAATGCATTTTATTTGAATTGTAATGTGGTCTTTATAAATCACCATTAAAACATGAAAAACATTACTAAGTTTATTGTGAGATTGCTTAAAGCATGAATATACACTTTGTATGTAAAACTCCAAAGACATTTTGTGATGTAGACCATCACATTTATTACACTATGTGTTATATTATTATTATATTACGTGTTGGCACATTGGATGTTACGCCAAAAATGTTTTAAAAAATTCGATATGGTTTGATTTTAGTTTTAGTTTTCAGTGTTTTAAAAAATATATTATATGGTTGGACCACATTATAGGCGTTAATATTTGTTTAATGTTTAACGTGTAATCTAATATTGGCTCTGAAAAATACTGTGTCCCTCAAGTTTTAATCTTTCACATTCACAATAAAAAGCACAGAAAGAAAGTTCAGCCCCACTTGGAAGGTCTGTGACAAACAGACACGCCCACTGCACGTCACGCGGTCAGCCACCACCTATCGCAGATGTTATGAGAAACCCCTGCCTTGAGCAAACGGTGGATGATGTTGAGAATGAGAACGAACGAAGTAGACGGCGCATTACATACTGAAAGACCATTGAAGGCCGTTGGTTTACAGTACATCAGTATTTAGTTCAAATGTTATTAGTGAACGTGTAAAATATGGACAAAAGTGAGGAGCAGATGCGAAAACCGATCCGGCTCATCGCGGCTGCATGCAGAAATATGGGCATAGGAAAGAACAGGCAGCTTCCATGGAGTCTTCCGTAAGAGATAAGTTGCACAATACATTATTATCATTATAGTTTTAGTGGAATCTTTGTTTTTTCAGTTCAAGTTGTGTAAGACAGGATGAATCGTTTGCCTCCATCAGCCGATTGACCCAAAAGATCGTTGATGTTTTAAAACCTGTAACGTTAATAAATCGCAGCGTGGCATTTTAACATATCAATCTACAAAGTTTAGCTCTAATATTGAATTGACCTTCGGACCTGAAATTGGATGTCAGCAGGTTTTTTGAAGGGAGTGGAAAGATCGAGTCCCCCAGATCCCGCCCCTCCGAGATAAGAAATGACACAGATGAAATGAAATGGATATTAGTGAGGGAAAAGTATAACGCACTGCAAGGCACTTGTTTAAATAAAGCAATAAGCCCTGTGGAGCCGTGGTTTAAAGGGTTTAGAACAGCTGTTGTTTAATAAAGCAAGTTTTATAAAATAAACAACTAAATTAATGATATTGATAAAAAATATTCTTCCACTTAGCAATTTTACACTTTTTCTTCAGAAGCAGTTAATCATAATCAAGGACCAGAACAGCTTTTTTAAAAGCTGTGAGATACTTCTCAGCATATCTGAGACTGCATTTGTATGGGAGTAATGTTTTAGTTTTGTATATTTTCTTGCTCTGGTGTAGAATAATGTGTTGGTAAAGTTGTTCAGCCATAGGCATTAAACTAGAATCAAAGGAATCTACCCCTAATGCATCAAAAACATCATGCATTTCAAATTGCATTCACCCACTATGAAGTTTAATTAGGCTGATGTATTAATAGAATGAGGCAAACAGTATTTGTCATGTGCTGATGTTACTGTATCCACAGGAAAGAATTTCAGTTCTTTCTGAATACAGTTACAGCTGTGTCAACACCTGGTGAGTGCTGAAAATTAAAGTTTGTTCAACTTTAGCGTCATTCATTTTGACAGCAAGAATATAAATAAATGAGAAAAGATGAGAGACAGTATAACTTTTTTCTTGTTCAACACAGATAAGAAGAACCTGGTTATCTGGGGACGTGGCTCTTGGTCCTCCTGTCCTGCGGGCGTCCTTCCTTTTGCCAATTGCCTCAATGCGGTATTGAGCAGAACACTATCGTAAGCATATTCAATTTTACACAGGTCAGGTTAGTTTAGGAGTTTATTAGTGTACCCTTGGTTAAAATGCTTAAAACGTCATGAAAGTGTAAATGTAAAAGTAAATGTAACTTCGTGCATTGCATCTAATGTTTTGTGCATATTTGTGTGGTTATGCATATAAATCACAGTGCAGTGCCAAAACATGCCCACTATCTGTGTAAAGATTTTGGGTCAGTAATTCGCCTCGTCTCTGAACCTCCTCTGTGTCACATTGTGGAGACCATCTGGGTTTTAGGAGGTCCAGCAGTGTATAAGGTGAGAGGCCAGCTTGTCATTCTTGTGTTTGTTCTAATTTAATTAACATTCACCAAAAAATGAAATTGTTGTTGTTTGAAACAATAGCACATGAAATAGTGTCAGAATGTTTGGGTATTTGTTACAGTTAATTGAATGAATTATTCTACACAAGAATCTAGAAAGAATTGACTGATATTTTTTTTTATCAGGAAAGTCTTGAGCATCCATGGTGTGATCTCATTTATCTAACTGACATCATGGCCGACTTTGACTGTGATGTCTTTTTCCCAAAGTTTGACCGCAACGTTTTTAGGAAACAAAATGGGTGAGCTTATGCGATGTTCCGTGAATATATAAATAAATCCACTGATAAATATCCATTGCCTGATACGGCATTGCACTGTATTAGTTTAATAATTGCTGATTTTCCTTTTAAGTTTTCCTGGAGTACCAGATGAAATTCATGAAGAAAAGGGCATCAAATTTCAATTTCAAGTCTTCAAGAAGGAAGCCTAATAAGACTGAAGCAGTAACAAAATGCTTTACAATCTATCAAACATGACTGATGAAATAGATGTTTACATAATCTAGGTTTTTATCGGTTTTAATGCAGTAGACATAAGTTCTCCTTAACCTAGCAATATTGCACAGAGAACACTTAAGCACAAGGGCTCTACTTATTATTATGGCACTTCACTGCCATCCGAATTGTTACAATTTCAAATAAGCTGTTTCACATACAACATATGAATGAAGAGACCCATTTGGGTGAATCATCATTGCTCAATTATTACATAATAAATCACATCATACAAACAGCAGATGGACAAGCAGAATGTTCCACTGCTGATGAACACCACTTCACTCATAATGACACATGCGAGTTTTACTGACCACTCACCAGATTCACTGTTACTCATATCACCATGGTGACCACTCAAACCAGATCAGGGGGATGATACACAGTCGGGTTCACATATGAATTGTCTATACATACCGTCTGCTCAGCAACTTACTGGAGTCAGTATTATTATTTATACCAAACATTCTACAATTCAACGACACATTTGTAGGTCTGAGTGATGTGTATGTATTTCCTTTCATTTCTTCATTCTGTACATGCTAGACACTACTATGTTTTTTTGTGAAATGTGGTGCTATATTAAAGTTCCATTTGAATTCTAATCCATTTACTTGTGGGAAACTAACTTATTTACCACACTTTCACAGTGAGAATGAATATTTTTCCCTCCACTAGATGGAGCAGGCAGCTAAGAGACAATCCTACCAAAATGCTGATCAGTCTGAGGGGTGAAGAAATAAAAAAGCAAACCTAATAAAACAAAATGAACGCTAACAGTTAACATTGATTGTTATGCAATACCATTTATTGTGCAATTATTTGCACTACAACAGATGTCTACTGGTGAGAACCTACAAATTCGACATGTTACATGTTTGTGTATTTGAATCCAAAATGCCACGTTAAGGAGCATCAGATGTGCGACTCAGAACAATACTGAAACAAAGCTGAGAGCAGATGGCATACAGGACAACTAAACGCTGCTCAGAGCTGCTATCAGTTCGGCCTCATCTGCATGACCTCAGACACAGAATATTTACCACCTTAATATCCCACCATGCACAGGACAGGAAATTACAGATTTTAATTGCATGCGTCATCTATTTTCATATTTTTCTTGAGTTATGGCCCATAAAATCAGCGTGTAACATTTGCTAATAATACCCACTGTCACATTTCAAATGAAAAAGAGCTATTTATACCCCCTCTTATTAACCTTCTATGCGTTTGGGTATAACTCACAGTGTCATTTGCAGACTAAAGCAACCATCCAGTTGGCACTTTACACTAGAAGAGATTAAAGAAAAGGAGGTGTAGACCAAAATCTGGAAAGGTAGAAAGAACAATCATAGCAGCAAAAAATGTTGAGAAAATTGTTGTTTATTACTGCATAAATTAATTATGAGGACTAATCAATGTCGGGTGAACTGAAATCAGTTTCTGAGAATAAGAAAAAAGCAACCACAATTTGATTCAACGGAGGCTAGAAGCCTGTGAAATTTAATATTTCACTATTAATGAAATCATAAACTCCACTGCATAAACAGCACATGCCACAAGGCAAAATGTAATGAAACTTCATTATAGATACCAGTAAAGTCTTTAGTCTAATCATTAAAAAGCACTGAATGATCTCAAAACATTGCCCAGAGGCCAAAATACAGGGAAACACTTGCAAATGAGATTCTGCCAGCATGGAGTTCAGCAACATACTGGTAAACATTCATTGATCTGAATATTTATCTACAGTACATAATGCATCATTGCTTAGAAACGTATATTGTTCATTATTTACGGCTTTTGATAAAAATACCATTCTAATTTTAAAAAATTTGCTATCATTCTTACGAAATCTATACATATTACTGTTTGTACTTTATTACTGTAAAGGTCATATTTTACCCCAAATGAAAAAAATATCAAAAACAATTAAGATGTATTCATCATTTCGACATTATTTTAATAGCAATTACAGTAAAGTAAAATGTAAAATTTTCATAATGTCACAAAAATTCTTAATGGCACTACAACAGGCTTCTTTGTCATCCTTTTCATAAGTTTCAACTATTATGTCTATGTTTTTGGGACCATACAAACAATAACTCATTCCACAACCATAAAATATACGTCTGAAATAAACTTAAGGCGAAACTGCATCCTTTGAGCACATTTGAGCATAGCACACTGATAAAATCACCATGCACCATGTTAACAAAGCATGCAATTGTGTATTCTTCGCAGTCCATTAAATAAAAAATAAATAACAAGGATAGTTTATATTCTGTGAGTGTAGCACGTCTTCACCTTAATGCAAATGTAGCACCTTAATCCTCTGTTGTAAGAGGTGCTACTGGATTAAAGAGCGGCCTCTCTCGCCTGAGATGTAGCTGCCCATAGCTCTTCTCGAAGTCCTTCTTGGTGCCATTGAGGACTTGCAGGCTACCCGTTTGTGCATCGTAGCCATAAGAACGCAGCTTCTGAATGCGATATTGAACTATCTGGGTTGTCAATTCCAGCACAGTGGGCGTCTCCATGATCTTCTCTATACTCATTCCAGCAGCGAGGAGACCTTTAAACCGTTCAGCTAGTATAGGCACAGGATAGTATAACAAGGCTGGACACTCAAGTACAATTTGCCTGAGCTCTGCTTCTGTGCATCCCAGAATCTCCTGAGAATAGCTCAGGGAGTGTTTTATACTTTCAGGGTTTAATTCAGTGACAAACCCTTTCAATTTGGTAAGCAGCTGCAAAAGCTCACTGCTGGTGAAGCCATTGTCTCGCAGGAACACTAAGTTATTGTGCAAGGCCTCCGGCACCTTTGAAAGCACATAAGGATTCTGAGTGATCAATTTCTGAAGCCAGACCTTCATATTGTCCTCCCTCCCACCCAAGTCCAAAAAGGTCTTCTGCAGCATCTGGATCATCTCCTCATTTTGCTTCACTGGTTGGCTGAAGCTCTGAGGGGCGGTGGCCATGAGCTTACTAATAATACGTTTGTTAAGATGTATGCTCTGGAAATACAGAATATTTGCTTTCTGGTTATCGTGATCGGAAGATGAAGTGAAAAATGAGGAAGGGAATTTTTCAATGATTCCCACCAAATCCATCGGCTTGGGGCACACTGACATCCACAGCTTTCTCTGTGCGTCCATTTCCTCAGGCTTGCAGAGGATGGCCTCTGGGTAGAGCTCCAAGACACGGGCGATGATGCTTTCACTAGCCCCCATATCCCTCAGCAGGGCAGCAGTCTCGGACACATACGCAGGGCTCTGTCGCAACACCCAACCCTTCTGCTTCCGAACTTTACTGATGTCTACACACAGGTTGTACAGGGCGTCCACAGCAACAGTGTTCTCTTGCTGAATGAATGAGGTGCAGGGCCGAACATGAAGTAAAGGGATGACTTGAGTTCGCGGGCTCCGCAGGTACAGTGAGGCTGTGACTAATCGCAACATGTTTGCACGATCCAAGGTCTACAGAGGCTGTTAGTTGATCATGTACATGTAATCGAACGTTTTGCCTCCAATGCTGCGTGTCTGGAAAAATAGATCAAAAGATTTAGAATGCTTCTATAGTGCCAGTATGAAATCATTTTCATAAAGCAGTTTCAACTTTATAATAACCATTCAATCATGCGTTACTCATGCAAAGCTGTTGAGAAGAATCCTTAGGCATTCATTGTGTATGACAATTGTCTTCAGATGTTCAGTCAGGCATCGTTTTCCTTTCTTTACATCAAGATCACTTCACTTGCTCTTGGAATACATATTATTTTTAAATCTTCTAACTAGGGCTGTCACAATTATTAAATAATTGTCTCATCGCGATGGTTTCAGATCATCGCAATTATTGCACATCTCTATAGAAGACACTAGGGGGAGCTGTAGTGCATCTGCATATTGCATATTTTATTGTATATATTGTAACTAAAGCATGGTCATACTTGTAAAATGTACCACCACAACACAATCACTTAAAAAAAAACTAAAGCATATACCATCAAAATAACCTGCAGTACAATTTAATATTATTTCAGTCTGAAAACCGGCCTACCAAAATCTCATTAACATAGAAGTAAACTTTTATTGTAGTCTTGCAAGTGAGAAAAAAACAGACTAGAAGCTTTTTTATGACTGATAGCATTTTAATGGTGGCTTCAATTCACTCCTGATCAATTTACTTAATTTACAAGTATTTGGCGGTTGTATTATTGACAGGTAAAAGCCTAAACCTTAAGTATGATGACCCATTTTTTTCCGATGTATTTCCAAGAAAAAGAACATAGTCTTTATATTCAGAACAATATGGACGTTTCAAAGCTGAATAAAAAATGTATGAGAATTAAAAGTCAAAGCTCTAAAACAGACAACTAATCGTCATAATCGCAATGATTTATTAGACAATTAATCGTCAGCCAAATTTCATAATCGTGACAGCCCTACTTCTAACAATAATGGCCTCTTATGAAAATTTCTCATGGGTTACTGCAGTAAACAGTTAAACTATGACATTTGTAGTAAAACCATACTTGTCACAAATTTACCGTTGTCTTACTACAGTAGCCATACTGTAGTTTAACCATTTGTTGTTAAACTATGGTAATCACAAATATGTTACTAGACTGCATAATAATACAGCCATGGGCAATTTTCAATAAGAGCTGATTCCAAGGCAGAGAAATTGTGCCTTAATAAGTTAACCATTGTGGCTAAAATATATGTTTAAAGAGAGCACTGTAGATCAATACCTGCACAATGACAGCTTCAAGATCTTCAGAAGTGGGGCGTGTTCCATTCAAATGTGATCATTCCTATACCCTATTTCCTTCGAAGGCTTTACTCTCATCAGGAACAGCTAAGAGAGTTAAGAGCCGTCACAGACAACTGCCCTTCTAAACACACAGTTTTAAGAACGTTTTTTGCTTAAGTTTTAAAAGATAACAACATAGCTGCCATGAATGTGCTCCCCTCAATGTGGCCTTCAAAGGCAGCACTCGAAGCAAGCCACCGAAAATCGCATTTCTTGTTCTGGTTGCGACGGTCGCGCAGACAGCGCATCACAGCGCCACTGTCAGCACGGGAGGAAAACGGAACTCTGCCCATTGGCAAAAATAATTTGATTCATGAATTTTGATAGGGAATTTGAACAAGGGAAGAACGTAATAAAACAAATTAAACACTCATTTAAAACTAAAACAAGCTTATACGAAATATTTAATTATTAACTAGCACTAATATGATAAATACGAAACAGTTTTAAAATTTATATAAAATATTTAAAAAAGGTTTGGATAGACTAATTTCAAAATGTTAGCAACTACCAATATTCAGGACTGTGTATTTTCACAAGTGAAATATGCCTAAAATGGCATGTGGGACCGTGGGTTCTATAATCAGCACTGAGAGCAATTAATTTGAATGACAGTAGGGAGTGAGTCACAGTTGGAGCTTAATCACAATGCTGGATCATGACCGCCTACTCAAGCTGTTCACAGAGCCCACCCTTGAAGTCTTTACAATCTGGCTACTTATAAAGAGCGTTTATTTATGCTTAGACGGCCCCCACAGACTATTAGGTAGTAGGTACCTAAAGTACTAAACACAGTTTGACAATGAACGTTTTGTCTGAAGATCACGACTTAGCCTATCTTTCAGATGGAGTTGAGATTGTAATAAATCTGAAGAAATTGCCTGTTTCAGGAGATTCATACGTTCTTTCAAAGGTATCTCTCAAAGCCTCATTTTGATCGATATGGGAACATCCTAGTCCCTCAGGTTGTGTGGTGAATAAATTAATCTTGCTCTGAATGCGAGTTAGGGTTAGGGTTAAAATCTCATTTTAGGAAGAGCATTACTGGAAACTGAATCTCTGGCCACTGTCTGGGTCACAAATCTCCTTTATACAAAACCATAACTTATATAACTTTCTTTGGGAGTTGCAAAGTTGAATACTGGTGAAATTGTTTAACTCTGAATGAAATAGATGTTTATTGGATCATTTCGAAATCAAATAAACATGAAGGGGAAAATACAATTACAAAGGGACAGTTCAACCAAAAATGAAAATTCTGTCTTCATTTACTCACCCTCGAGTTGTTCCAAATCTGTATAAATTTCTTTGTTCTTATGAACATGGAGAAAGATATTTGGAAGATTGCTTGTAATCAAACAGTTCTTGGCCACCATTGATACCATAGTAGAAAAGATACCTTATAAATGTATAAAGTTCTGTTGAACATAAAAGAAGATATTTTGGAGAGTGTAGGAAAGCAAAAAGTTCTGGGCCATTTTAGTTTTCCTACTATGGTAGTCAATGGTGGCCAAGAACTGTTTGGTTACAAGCATTCTTTCCCTGTGTTCATCAGAACAAAGAAATTCATACAGATTTGGTACAACTCGAAGGTGAGTTAATGATGACAGAATTTTAATTTTTTGGTGAACTGTCCCTTCAAGCAACTAAACAAGATATAAACATACTGTGGTACAACTCAAGTTCAGGGTAATCTTAGAAGTCTTGCAAAACAAAGACAAAACAATTGGTTAGGTATACGCAATGCAGTTATTGTCTTAAATTCCTGCCTTGATCACAATGGATATCACAGTACAGTATATTGTTGTGGTACTAGAGTGAAAGTCCTTAGTAAATGCTTTCTCCTGTATGCAAATTGTCAAGTGTAGCGAAACGTTGCTGGTTGACTGAAGCTGTGGCTTTCTGCAGAATAGGATATGTGTTGCTTATTTTAGTTTCACTTCTAGTGAACAAACTGACATGAAAAGTAAACTGCTTTAAAAAAATAAGTACATTAAAAATAAACAATCTTTGTTTTTAACACAAAACATCTCCCCAGGTAAGCTGTAATAATACAAAGGTTTTCATTCAACCAATTAAAAAAATTAAGGGGAAGGATTCATATATTTCTATATTTATAATCTATATTTTATATCTTGAGCCAATGAGAACAAAATATTTTTCATTGGCTCAAGTTATAAAATATGTGAATCCTTACCCTAAACATTTTTAATTGGTTGGTTGAATTAAAACCTTTTTCAATGTAGTTGAAAATGTATCTATAAACACAAAAACACATAGAGAGAGAGAGAGAGAGAGAGAGAGAGAGAGTAAACAAGCAAGTTAACCAGTTTGACTACGCAACTCTTTTTGTCTCATTTTAAATCATTAGATAAACCTCAAGACAAACCAGACACTTAGACAGAAAGATGAATTATAACCGTTTGTTCCGAGTATAACGCAACAATAAGCATAAGGAAAGAAAAAAACAAATATGCACCTGATGGAAAAACCCTTCTCTCAAGTAAGACAACATCCCAATGTGGGTGGATCTTAATGCTAAACTTCAGAAACAGGTTACTCAAATTTCTGCGTCTGTGGAAGGCAAGAGGCAGAAAACTCTCACGAATGGCTAGAGTAGAACATGATGAGCCAAACGGAGAACCTTACAATACTGCTTGCTCTGCTCCTGTCAGGCATGCTCGCTAAAGAAAATCCCCAACCTATTTTCAGAGCGCTTGGCGGGGAACTAGAGATGGGTTTTTGCTTTGGTGACTACATTGCTATGTACAGAATAACTGCTGAAGGAAGGGAGCTATTGGGTGAGTCCTCAACGCCAGTATCGCCACCTGAAGCCTTTAAGGGGCGGATCAATATTACCGGGCAAGATGATGGGCTGCTCGGTCTAAAGATCATGAATCTACAGTTCTCCGACTCTGGCAGCTACATCAGAGAGTGCAAAACTGATGAAATTCTAGAAAATCATCATACACACCTGTATGTGTGTGGGGAGGAGATCAGCCAGCAGGATATGTCATTGACGCCAGGCACAGGTGCAAACTTGCTATGTAAAGTTGGCGCAAGCGAAGCATCTCAAACTACAGTGAAATGGTATACAGATGTACACATTACATCGTTGTTTTTGGATACTAAGATTTCACTGGAGCCATTGCAAGAGGACTTCAAAGGACATGTTAAGGTCAGTGATAAAGGCTCCCTGTTACATGTGTCAGATGATTTAATTAAGGACAGACCCCATTTCGTCTGTCTGGTCATGGATGGAGAGCAATGCATGAGTTTCCAAACCATAGCGCTACCAGAAGAACCAGATATAAAGTCTATTTATCGTTCTGTAGGAGAAAATGTGTCCCTAACATGCTCAGTAGACCACCTAAGACAAAACTACTGGGAAACACCATTTGGACCAGTTAACTCATCCAAACCAGTCAGTTTCAAAGAGACAACCGGGAGTCAAATCTTTGTGTCAAACAATATGAAAATAGGACATTATCCTCTGGTCATTCGTTCTCTTAGTTCAAATCACTCCGGGACCTACAAATGCTTCTCCACCTTCCTTGTTGAAGACTATATAATGAACGTTTGTCCTGTGCATGCATCATCTAATGTTTCATTTTCAACAGAGGATAAGAATGTATCCCTTACGTGTAGGTATATCTCAGAGCTGCAACTTGGTGATAAAACTGACTCTGTCAGCATTCTGTGGTTGCAAAATAGCAATGGGGAGGACGTCCAAATAATGGACTCAGAAGATCCTTCTTTATCTATGCCTAAAGATCTCGAGGGCAGAGTTACCTACTCCAAGAAAGATTCATCTCTGGTCATTACTAATCCCAAGGAGGAGGACAGTGGGACATACTGGTGCGTGGTGCTGTTGGATAATACTGAGTATGCTGCTTCTGAAAATAATGATAATAATAATTTAATGGAGGCCAGCAATGACCAGGATGAGGAACATGAGTGGTTCACAGATGAAGAGTTGAGGGACATGTGTCTCTACCGACAGGTTACCAACTTAAGTTTTCAGATAACAAATATAGAAAGCAAGTCTAACCTGACAATATACGCTGTGTGTGGAGGGGTCATAGCTTTATTGGGTTTAATTGGTATTGTTGTGGGTATAAAAATGAGAGCTAAAAAAAACAGCGTCATCTAATCAAAGAGAATGTATTTGTCCATCTGAAGAGGAGGGATGGGCACTTGCACCTAATTCAATGACCCAAGTGTCGTCTTGACTTCCTTTGTTATCATAGGGTCACTGCTTTGAGTTGACACTTTCAATCATTTGAACACGTTGTGCACTAAAAAGTCTAAATGTGAGAATTAATAAGTAACTTTTGGACACAATATATAATTTTATCTTCATGTTCACTATCCACTAACGTGAAAAGTGGCTCAGTAAAGTGAAAATTGCTGTGGGTTAAATTTGAACATTATAAAATTGTTAAAATAAAAGAGAACATGTTTGCGTAATGCTATTGGGTGTTTAATATCAAAACCAAACATGTGGTACGTGTTGCTTGTTGTAAATGTTAAAGAGATTAAAAGAGTGACTTCTGGGTGTGATTAAATCAAGACTCAGACATGACGGTCATGTAAAACAGCTTTGGGCACAAGTCACATTTCCTTATAAAATGAAGACAAGACCAGTTTGTTTGCTTCCTTGTCAAACCTTAAGAACAAACTAAGGAAATGTGACTTTAAAAAGAAATTAAAGGAATAATTCACTCAAAAATGTAAATTCTGTCATTATTTCCTTACCTTCTTGTCATTTCAAACCTGTATGACTTTTTTACGCAGAACACAAAAGAGGATATTTTGAAGAAATATGGTAACCGAACAGCAGTGGCACTCATTCACTTCTATTGTATGGACCAAAAGTCAATGGGTGCCGGTTTACAACATTCTTCAGAATATCTTCTTTTGTGTTCTGCAGAAGAGAGAAAGATTGCATATAGGCGTGCAACCAGCAATCTGAACTGCTGCCATTGTCACATTACACCTCCCATGACAGTGTTCTTGCTAATGATAAACAACAGATGTGCAAACATACCCTCATCTCGTGGCTGGGGATGTGTATTTTACTTCCTGTTCTAATTTCTGTCTCTTCTCAATTAATGTGTCTGAGAGTTTGAGTCTATAGCTGATTCTAATGACCTAGTCTATCACCAGCAGTTACTCACAGAGAAGAGAGAAAAACTAGAGAGTAAAATACAGTGTCATAATAAACTGCACATGTGGTCTTGGGTGGGAGATGTATTGTGAATTCCTATTAAGGGACCAGTAGCTACTGCTAATGTGCATACCAGATATGGCTAATGCATTTTTCTTCTGCTGGGTTGACAGCCAAGACAGCGCTCTTTATAGGAATTGAAAGCATCTGGGTTACAATGGGATAGCTTGGATTGTTCGAACACTTTAATCCACATTTCGGTGTTTCATTACAACAGGTGTTCTTCAAGCACTACCTGGATTTAAATGATTTAGTCCTTTGTTAATGGATTATGACGGTAAAATAGCACCTTGTTTTTATTAAAATGTGTAAACACATGTTTAAAGAAAAAAGTGAATCTCTGGAACATGATCTTTATAAATACCCAAACAAGTCCTAGCAGCAGTACCATCATAACATGACATGCTCATAATACACAGAAAAAAGATTTAAGAGGTGTTGACAGCCACACTGTTTATTTTTCGAGAATGACACAATTATAAAGATTTACAGGCAGACTCCTTTGCGTGATTGAAGCTATTGTGACACCCCTAATCTCTATTTTACCCAGCCATGTTCTGTTTTCTTTTCTTTTGATATATGTCAATGATTCACAACAAAGTCCCTCATCATGTGTCACCTAGCAATGAAGACCAGTTAGACTGGCGGGTTTTCAGAAGGGCTACCCTCGACGAACACTTGTCAAAATACGCTGTCAACCTCCCTAACTGTCATCATGCATTTTGCCAGAAGGCAAGAGTCATATTTCATGGGTGTCACTTATGTTCCAAATGTGGCCCTGGAACACCCATTAATTAACATGTGCACACAGCACAGTGTATAAAACTTCTTGACACTTTGCGTGACACTTCATGTCAAGGCGTTCCAGAACTTGTAAACCTCTTTATCATTAATACTTCAGTTTAATAATTATAGATTTACATGCACTGTATGGGCTTGTGTATTAATGTTACCCCAGTTCTACAGTTACGGTTTAACTGGACGTTTATTAAATCAATAGTGATTTTACCCCAAAACATGAAATTTACTTAAACAAATGGAAAAATGTGTGACACGCCTCATCCATCACACAAACATGCTAATAAAAGACACATTTTCAAATGTAAGTTGGATTACACCTGCAGTCAAGTGTCATCCACTAGGGGGCTCTGATTTTGAAAAGGAATTTAATACATTGGAAGTATATTAAACTCTGACCTGGTGATGGCAAACCCTTAAAGGCCACTTGTTCAGGGTGTTCTCTTTCTTCAGCTCGGGCTCCATCCATCATACAACCCTAAAAGCAAAAAATGCAAACTAATCTTTTTAATTGAAAACATGCAGCCATATAAATTGTGTCATGAATAGTATTAGTGATGTTTTTCTTCTCGAAAAGTTTTTTTTTTTAATATGCTACATGTTAAACATGACACATAATCTGCCCGTTTCTAAAAATATCAGTTCCTACTGAAGAGTCACATTTATAACTCAAAAAGCCTATGTGTCATGAGGCAATGTGACTTTGCCATACAGCAACAGTAAATAAAAAAAATCACATTAATAAACTCAACCAACCAACAGTATCTGTGCAGACAGGACATGGCCCCTGAAATAGCCCTGGAAGAGCTTTACCATAGTAAGCACACACACATGAACATTATGAACCAGAAGTCCCTACTAGGACAAAATAGCCATAAGCAGCATACGTCCTCTGTTGGGACTAAATAAAACAAGAATGTGTTGACTGGTGGGCTTTTTATTAAGGTGAAGGCTGTTGTGACAATTCAAATGATGATTGACATTTAATGAAGGCTGACAACACTGGAAAGCTATTTTATAAAGAGGTAAAGTGTTGTACAGGGTTTGTTATTTGATTTAGGGCCACTGCCAGTGGCCCCTATAGAATTATTTTTTATCCTATTGATTTTAGTGTTTACTGTTCTTGTTTGTGTGTGTTGTTTAGTTTTACTTATTCATTACCTCTTTCGCTTTATTCTCATGTGTGCTTCTTGTGCAATCTCTTGTACTGTCTTTAGGGTGTTGGTGCACCTGCTAGTTCAGGTCCCTTCTGCCCCGGGCTGTATTTCTTTTATCCTGCTGTGTGGTCATATTTATTGTACCTTGCTTGTTGTGCGTTTCTTTTTGTTTGTGTGATTGCCTTTTCAAATTTATTATAGATATATCACTGTGTTTCTCTTTTTTAATATTTACAGGTATTTCTATTTTTACATCAATGTGTTTCTTTACATGAAATATGCAACTTGCTATATGTTAAAGAGGGGCTTTTATTGCATATGTAGCTATTCAAACTTTGTAGTGACTGTAAAAATCTGTGCATTTTATAACATTGGAGCAACCTGACAACTTTGACTTGTCATATTGACTTGTTATATATCTGTAAACCAGTTTAACATATTGCTATAAGAGGTTTTTCTTTGGGTGGGGTAGTTTGCTGATTGTTCCCTGCTGAAAAAAACAACAGAAATACAAACAGCCTACCATTAAAACCATTACAGCATTCTTTACGCACTGGACTTGTTCCAGTAGCATTCAATGTGGTTCTATTGGTTTCCATCAGCAAGAAAACATGTCATTAATACAGTATAACAAAACACATTACAGCAGAAACCCATAGAGTCTATTATGAATTCCATTATAACCAGTAGAATTTCTGTTGATGGTTTTTGTTGTTTTTTTTCTCAGGAGGGTTTTGATCTCATGTTATATTACAAATCAAAGTTGCACAAATGGCAAAACAAATGCGATGTATTACATTTGGAGACGCTTTAATCAATACATAAATAACGACTCGGACTAACCATCTGTTCCAAGGGAATCATAACAACGAATTGCAAGTAGATTGTTCCACTTGTGTGTCTCTGGTTTTAAGCAACTAGTACTTCAAGCAACACGAGCATCCGTTGTCAGCAGCAAAGGCAGAACTCATGCAAAGCAGCGACACGAGAACAGAATAAGCCACTGGTTATCCACGCGCGATGCCCACCCCCTGCTTTCACAGAAGCCAAACATTATTCATCTGTCACAGACTGCTCAGTACACGTATCCTTTGGCTGGCTCGAGGACCGCATCACTATCCAAATAACAACTTCACTGAATGGATGCCATGTGTGTTTTATTGGGGAATATTTCATCACATCGTGAATGGTAAGGGATGCGCGTATCGTCCGTTCTCACCAACTGCTTTCATCAGTTTCATTAATGTCTCTATCGTTTGATGTAAGTGTATTTAAAGCAGGCTAAGTTAGACTCGCATTAGACACATTAGACTCGGCTGAAAATGATTTAAGAGTAGCTACATTTGATACACTGCCCCTCTTGAGGAGCTTGAGCGAAGTTAACAGAGGACGCGACTGACTGGTTGGATTTAGTCTTGCAACAAGCTGATAAAGAAACTGCGATTAACTGAGTCCTTTACAATTATAAAAATAAAATCTATTTATAGCCTACAAGCATGTAATATGACAAATATAACAATTTTGTAGAACCATCTTAAATTATTTTGATTGAAAGAGGCAAGATTCCTTTTGTCATTTGGTGTTATACAATTTATAAACAACTTCATGACAGACTATAAAAATAGGTATTTATTATTCTTATTTTTACAGTGCTTCAGCTATACTGCAGGACAAGAATTGAAGATGGCACTGTTTTTTTACGGTTCTGTATTGAGCGTGTGTATTTATTCATTTTTGGATCTTATGGATCGATCTCTCCTCACATCACGTGTCTCGCCCATAGCTAGGTTATATTGACAATACACACATTAACCTCGCAATAGTTCTGCAGACACAAAATAACTAGACAACGTACCTTATAGCAGCCTTCACAGATGTCCGCCGTGCAACAGTCTTGTTTTAAATTGACAAGAGAATTTCGTACACAGGAAAACAAAACAAGTTTTGCATTGAAATACATAGAGATGCATGGTTAAGATGATGATAGTAAAAGACAAAATAAATATGCAAATCCAACTTTTCCACAGTCTAAATGTTTTCAGACATCTGTTATTTGTTTCAGCAGCAGGGGTGTCTTTTAAGCCGTGTTCTTATTTTATCATTTACCTGTTTCTTTAGTATCATTAACACGCATTCTTTAGAGATTTAATTGTTTTCTATTCCGACATTTATTAGGTGATGTGAAAGAGAAACTATTTTAATATGCTTTTCAGAGCTCTGAAGACCTTAACCTGGTCTATCTTTATAGGTTATATACATATTTACAATAAGGTCAATAGATCCAAACACATTTACAAGAGAAAACCGAGACAGAAAGAAATGAATATCAATTTTCTTCCACTAGCACTCTCACAGGTGAAAGTATCAGTGCTTGATTGTTTTAGTCGATGTGGCTGTGGCGATTTTGTCAAATGGCAGCGAAAGGTATCATAGCTCCCAGTGTGCACATTGATGGAAATGACGTGCATTTTTTCCCTACATTCCATAATTCTCAATGTGGTAATCAGTTTGTTGACTGAAATAGCTGAATTAAGGTAGTTTATTATAAGAGACATCCCCGAAAATCCAGTAAATGGTGTGAAAGAGCTACAACCAAAGCTTTCAAGATTAAAGTGTTGGAAGAGACACACTCTAGTGTTTGAATCTGTCCTAAGATTTTTTTTCTGAAGCCCACTAAATGATTTCAAAATATTGATTGTCACAGCCATAAAACTATTGGATCTATCTCTCAATGGTGCTTGACTGTTTTAGTACAACACTGCTCTCTCGTGCCATGTATATAACTGTTGTTATATACAGTATGCAACCACAGTAGTGACTGTGCTACACAATAAAAACTGCAGCTGCCTCTCAGGTGTTTATGAAAGACATAGGAAAATCACTTCATTGAATACTAAATGACCAAGCCAGCGAGATTTTTTTCATGCAGAATTCAAGGAACCTGAGGCAGCCTACATGGCTGTTCACTGATAAGAGGTTTGTCGTGAGGTGGTAGATTGCCATATCAGTTAATTTTCTGCCCAAACAATGATTTGTGTTTGAAATTCATAGTGCGTAGAAAATTGCCATGCTACATTTATCTAACATGGCTGTTAATTTATGTTAGCTGAAGAGGAGAACATGTAATGCATTTTCTACAAAAACAGCTGCACAATCACTGATACCCCGGACACCACACACGCTCTTATATTCATCCATGAAATCACAGAGGAAAATGTACATGGAGGCCATCACCGCCAGTTATGATTGATGAAATTATTTTAAGGGCAGGCTCAAGAGAAACAACATTTTGTTGCATGATTCAAACAGTAAAAAAACTACAGATGCAGAGAGAGAATATGTTGCAGATTCACACAAAAAAACATCACACCTGCCCTGAACCAAAAACGTTAATTGAAGAAAAGCTGAAGAAAGACAAACAACTGACTTTGGGTTGGCTTGTTTATGCACTCAGTGGGTTGCTGGAGACCTCTGCTAACAGAAATTCTCCACTTACTGTAAACAAGGACACTTAGCATGCAAACCCCTAAGATGCCACTCTTTTGAATTCATGTGAGGTGCTGGAAATCATCCATACTCAAATATATGCAAGCAGATGTTTTCAAGGCTATAACCTGCCCTGTGAGTGAAACAGATGTCTGTCTCCTCAGGATAGCGGGTAACTCTTATGAACCTCAGCAGCTTATCCCATCCTGGTCTAAATGACAGAAATGGCCAATGTGTGACCTTGTAGGCTATACATTTATACAATATAAAAATAGTATGCTAAAAAGCCAATTAGCCTATTCTGCAATTTTGAGAAAGGTAAATGAGAAAATGCAAAAATTTATGCCATTTATGGTCCTATTAAAGGGAGTTTTTCTAATACAATTCCTGGTATGAAATGACTGAGGCACTAATTTCAACCGTCCCACTATATAACCAACTCATCTCTTTCTACAATATTGCATCTCACCCCTCAGATGTCTCCTTGCATTTCTCATAAAAGCCCATAATCATTTTGGTGAAATGATCTCCCAATTGCAGTTAAAGCAACAGTCATACCTAGTTAGATGCCTAAGGAGGCAGCATTATGATCATAAGCATGCTCCTGATGCAAAGGCTGTTCTACAATGTAGGCAACCTCATTATGCAGCTTTCTATGATGCTGTCTTTAAGCATAATTCTAAGGCACAATTGCATATACATAACCCTTTGAAAAAACAACCCTATAATGCTTACCATAATAGAAACTCAGGAAAAACAACTCTATGATGGCAATATCAGTGATGGGTATAAATTACTGTAGGTTTGTTGTACTAGAAAGTAAAAATAATGTATAGCCGTGCACTAACAATAATTTGCTACATTTTTGCATGTGTTTTTTTGTCATTTGAGTTAGCTACATGTAAACAGGAAAGAAACAGCAAATTGAGCATTATTTGTGTGGCTGACTATGTAGAATGGACCAAACTGGTAATTTACAGCAGAAGACAGCTTAGGCAGTATATTAAACAAAGCTACAATATACAATTTGATGCAGACCTTCTCCAAATGCACCTTCAGTTACAGTAAAAAAAAAGCAAGCAACCAAACTAAACTTTTACAACTTCCACAAAGAATGTATGATTCTTCTCTAATTCTACAGAAAACAAGAAAGGCATAGTCACACATAATAAAAGTAAATGTAATGCTTGCCTTCCTCAGAAGTATGTGACGGTGAAGGAGCAGTATGGAGTGCTCGTGGAAGACTCTGTTGCTGCTGGTCTGTACATCTCTGGGGGTGCAGTACACTGCCATACGCTCCCTCCGTGACTCCTTCAGTGGTCCATGCCAAGACTTCACCCTCTGCCAAGAACGCCAGAGTAAAGGTGAGCGACTTTCATGCGAGACAAACATTAAATGTTACAGCTTCCTGCAGAATAGCACAATATCTAAAAGAAAAATGAAACGAAAAGTATATGATAGAATATGATTTACATTTCATTAACAAATCAACCAATATCTGCATTTGCATTACGGTTTGCATTTAGACTTAAATGCAATAAAAACGAGTTCTGACACACACATGTAACGGAGGCCAGCTAGTGAAGAGCTGTGCAGTGTGTAAAACCTCACTCCCCGACCGACAGAGACGCTCTAGCTACAGACTAGAGACTGCGGTCTTTAGCCTCCTCGTTAGAGTGCCCGTCTCCCATCCGGACCGACGCCGGTTCGAGGCCCGCGCAGAGTGGGGCGAGTAGGACCGGTTACACAAATACAGTTTATATAAAGAGAGAGCGCGAGAAAGAGAGAGAGGATCAAAGGATCAAAGGATCCGTGTAACATTCTTATATATCTGTTATGGTGTCGCTTCCATTTTTAAAGAAAGAAATTAGCTGCCATCATCTCCCAGAGTTGTTGCAATGTGGAAACTCCCTCCTCATCCCGTTGTAAGACAGCGCAATATGAAAGATCAATAATTAATTCCACAATTATCTCATCATTAATCTTCAGTAATATGTCCTCGCGGAGCAGCTGTTTGCACTTTCGACAAGCGTCGACTCGCACAACCTAATGTGCTATGTGCAATCAGTCTCTCATCAGCCGTAATTACAAACGTTATCGCTCTTTCCTCCCCGCTATATATAGTAATTGTTCATTTTGAGCAAAAGTCACTTAATTTTCATTTTTTGACTGGCGAAATGCAGTCTTCGTTCGTAATTTTTGTCCCGTCTTGCACACACTGCTCCGAAACTGTGAAATGATTACTGCCACAGAAGACCATTCAAGTCTTCAAAATCATTTTTGCTGAACATTACTATACCTCTCAGCGGGCAGAATAGATTTCTGAATTGAACCGGACTTTGTCTGTCTAAAATAAAGCTCCAGATTGAATATCTTAAGCCAAATAACTGATTGATTAAAGACAGAGATGCTGAACTAATTAAGTCTTTTGTGGCACTCTGAGGTTTGCAGAGCAGAGAATTATCTCACTCTTCCTCTCTTCCCCAGAGCAGAGATGGAAATCTCTCTGCGATGACAGCCACGTACCTGCCGAGTCCAGCGCTGCTACATCCCAGAAACACATCCTTCTACTTGCACAAACACGCAGCGGCTCCTCCTTTACTGGACAGCTTTTCAATCAGCATCCAGGCATATTTTATGTCTTTGAGCCTCTCTATCACGTCCAGCAGGCCTTCACCAATTCTAGTAGTCGGCTGCAACGGGCTTTGGATGGTAAAGCTCTTTTGGGGGCCTACAGAGATCTTCTACTTAATCTCTACAACTGTGACTTCAGCTTCCTAGAGAGTTACATTCGCCCGGAACCGCAGGATCACATGACTGCGGCATTTTTTCGCCGCAGCTCAAGCCACGCCTTGTGCACTCCGCCCGTGTGCCCGGGAGGTGGCGAGGGGATTCTGGAAGGCCAGCCGGATGAATCATGGTGTCCCAAAAAGTGCCAAGCCCTGAATCTTTCTTTAGCCTCTCAGGCTTGCCAAGCACGGAGCCACGTGGCCATAAAGACAGTTCGCATCCCGGAGGTGGGAGATCTGCGTACGCTGTCAGAGGACCCCCGTTTAGACTTAAGAATCGTTCACTTGGTGAGAGACCCCCGAGCTATCCTTGCCTCACGCATGACTGCCTTTGGAGGTAAATTTAGGGCCTGGAAAGTCTGGAACGCTACTGGTCGCCAACCACGATATGTGGATCTGACACAGATTACTAGAACGTGCAGAGATATCGAGTATTCTGTGGAGACCGCTTTGCAGAAACCTACGTGGCTGAGGGGACGATATCTATTGGTGCGCTATGAAGATTTAGCCCATAACCCTGAAGAAAAAGGCAAGGAGATATACAGGTTTCTAGGGGTAGATTTGCATCATCAAGTCCTCACATGGATTTCTCAAAACACCAATGGTACTGCCCCATCCTCTTCTGAGTGGAACTACAAATACTCCACCTCAAGAGACTCTAAAGCCACCGCTCAGAGCTGGAGAGTGCATTTAAACTTTGACATTGTTAAGACAGTGCAATCTTTATGTAACAGAACTCTTTCTCTGCTCGGCTATAAGCTTGTCCAGTCTGTAGATGAACTGAAGGATATAACAAATACTTTAACATAGTAAAGGAAGGAGTACATTAACATTTACTCACATTTTATGACAAATGTTATTTTATTTAGTTGACATTCATGCTAATTGACTGGGCCCTGTTTGGCCATCCACAGGCCCGTGGGTATAACACCTGTCCCGTTTTGTGGCATTACAGATCCTGCTATGGTAAATGCTTTGCTAATAATTAGTGCTTTGGTACATTGCTGGGTAACCTTTTCTCAACACCTCTTCATGTGAAGTCATTTATATTCATGAGCCAATACATTCGCACAGGAGGATTCTGAAATTTTCACCCAGAGCCCTATGCCAATGATTTTCAAACCAAACATGCATTGATGTGACCAAAGAATAACTATCAACAAAAGCACAGGATACCTGCCATAGAGAAACAACAAAAGCTTGCATAAAAAAAGCATGCATAGTGAGTTCTTGAATATCTTTCGGATTGAAACCCAAACAGAACCCACATTCCTGGCTACAGAAAGCACATAAAAAAATGGTAGGAGTGAGTTAGGCTAAATTTATAGAGCAATCACAATACTGCCACATAAACAAGCAAAGATCTAAAACAAATTATATCACTGCTATCAATGGGCTCTACCTGATCTTCTTTAAAACCAAGGTCCCCAAATAAATCTCTGAAATCAAGCCGATTCAGAAGGTCGGGTTCAGTTTAAATCAGTGTCAGATAGTTCAACTGGTTTTCATTTATTGAAGTCCTTATCCTGTTTTTACAGCCCTAACTTTGCAAATGATCTCTGGTGGCATTTGAGAAAAGTGATTATTTCATAATGCAATGTCAACATTGGGGAAAGAAGTTTAAAGCTATAGAGTCACTTTGCCTATTTGGCAAGTGGATATGCAAGTACAACAAAATGCTTAATTTGATATGCAAATCAAAATCCCTGTTTAATTAATATGATGTGTCCTGTTCCCTGGGCCCCCTTGAGGTCAGGCTTTTGGCTGAATCCCATGTGGTCCATTGGGTTTACACAGCCCTGCTTATCAACGTTTTGGTTATAAACACATGACATTTGTCAAGTGATGGGATAAATATCTAAAATAATGTATTGTTTTGAAAATAGAAATGTTTGGGAATATAAAAGTGTCAGTCTTGTTTAGCCTTAAAGGGATAGTTCACCCGAAAATTAAAATTAACGTTACGTTTAATTAAAATTAACCCCCCATTTACTGCCATAATGGGGAAAATAAATACTATGGGAGTCAATGAGGGATTATATCTGTTTGGTTTCTGACATTCTTCCAAATATCCTTGTGTTTAGCAGAACAAAGACATTTATACGAGTAAATGATC
This sequence comes from Triplophysa rosa, assembly GCF_024868665.1. NCBI lineage: Eukaryota > Metazoa > Chordata > Actinopteri > Cypriniformes > Nemacheilidae > Triplophysa > Triplophysa rosa. The sequence goes on along the minus strand of NC_079901.1, from coordinate 19,188,035 downwards.
ACAGAATTTTCATTTTTGGGTGAACTATCCATTTAAAGGAAAAGCTTACCAAAAATAAAAGTTCTGTCATCCTTTACTCTTATGATTTGCTCCTGTGAAACACACAAGGAGATTTTTATTGAATCCACAGCTTTTTATTTTATACAATGACTGATGTTGCCATCTCCTGTTGCGTTGCAGGGAAAAAAGACAGAAGGGTGAATAAATAAATAATGACAAAACTTTGATTTTCCGGGAACTGTAGTACCCTTAATTACACAATGGTATAACTTAGCAGAGAATTTATGCACATGCCTTCCTGTTTGTTCTGTTAAGCAATTATATTGGCTGATCATCTGCATCATAACCTTAAACTCTTACACTTTTACATAAACACAGGAAATATGTTATGTAAACAACTCAGGTATATGATGATTAAATGCAAATCTTAAACTGCACTGCCAATTAATATATATGCATAGAAAAAAGACGAAGCTATGGAGAAATTAATTATTTCTCACAGTTATTGTGTTTCATATGGAATTATTATTGGTTCGCTATGATATATTATAACATTTGTTTCTTAAAATTATGTATGTATAAAAGCTATATAATTATGTGAGATATTGCATATATAATTTATTGTTGTGCTCAGTTTTATTTGATCAGTTTTATGCGATTATGCATCTTTTGGTAATATTTCTGTTTGTTCAGTTTAAACCGCCTTATAAAAAATTAAGCAGCAACAGTGAAAAACGGAAATGTTTATAAGACCTTTTCATTCTCTTAGTACGTCTTTTGTTCTACAAAGACTTTTGATAAAGTGCTGATCATCATCAGAAGATAAGCAGACAGAAAAGGTCTAGATTTATCCTTAAAAAAAAGAGAAAATGGCCATGGCTCAAAACCCCTTTTTAGTAGATTCAAAAGTAATAGAAGCAGCCTGCTGCCTGCCTTCCTGCCATTATATTTCATGGAAGATAAGTACTGAAGGCTGCATTGAATGAATGAATACAGAATGCTTGCTATTTTCCAACTCACATATTGTTATATACTGTTATATAGACACACTGATTGTACAACAGTTTATGCACTAAAGTAATACTATGACAAAGTTATCGTTTTTCCTAAAGAACACAGTGGATGCAGATAATCATACACAAATCCATTATCTCTATAGTATAATCTTTAAAGGTGCTGTGTGTCATTTTTTGGAGGCTCTATTAACAGTAATGCAATATAATATACAGTACATAACTATGTCTTCAGAGCTGTATAAAGACCTTATATAATGAAGCCTTGTGTTTTTATTACCTTAGAATGAGCTATTCCTATCAACACACTTTCACACTTTCAACAACACATTTGCTATGTTGTTTCTACAGTAGCCCTAAACGGACAAACTGCAGAACGTGTTTCATAAATATGTTATCTCCTTCAGCAAAGAAGCGAAAACGTGACAACATCTTATCCCTGTGTCAGCCGCCGTAGTGCTTCGAAAGGGAAGGGGGAGGGGTGGAGTGAGGCGTTGATTGCAATTCGCAACTAGATGATGCTAAATTTAATACACTGGCCCTTTAAATCCTGAGTAAAACCAGCACAGGTTGAAAGGTTTTTCTCAGGATAATATCATAATTTTCTGTGGGATAAAAAAAATACTTGTACTGTATATTCAATAACATTTAAATATAATATATTCTATAGTACTTCAGTCTATAATTTAATACAGTTTGCATTACAAATATTTTTCTGCAGAACAATTTAAGTGAAGTTGAGTATCGAAACTTACTGAAATTTTCTTTTCAGAAAAAGTTTGTCTCATAAACTGGAGAGTCATTGTATGCGAGCAATTGGCTACCAAAACACCTCACCAAACAAAGTAAGATGAGTCACTATCTTCTGAAGAACACCAAACTGAACAAATCCACTGGGTAAGATGCCAGGACAAACCTCTTCCCAGAGTCTGAATGGTTAAAACAGCCCAGAGGGAGTAATCCTCCCTCATAAACAAGTGGTCCCTAGGCCTGTAGATGCTGACTACTGGGTTATTCATTTCTCAGAGGCCCTGAAAATATATCCATAGAAGAAACTCAATAGAAACAGGATTTAAGATGGCGAGAGAAGCTCTCTCTCTCTTAACTTAATCTGCAAAGGCAACACAAACCAGCAATAAAGAGTTTATGACACCCTCTGAGAACAGTTTCATTGGCTTTTCCATCGTGCCCTGACATACAAAGACACTGACCGTCTGAGTCAGCCACACAGCTAATCACCCATCTCTTCACAGCCAATATCCGACAGTATGTCCGTCTTAAGCCTGCTGACAAATTTAGACCTCCGAGGACGGCAATAAGCGCCGCTCAGAGCAAAACTAGCACAATTTATAGCATCACGTAGGCGTGCAGTGTGCTTTTGTTCTTGTGAGTAATGTTTCAGTATGAAGAGGTGAAATGGTCACAGGTCAAAAATACACCATATGTTCTGTTGCCAAGAGAGAAAAAAGAAGAATAAAAAAATCAACTTGCTCTCTGCAACTGACCCCTTTTTTCTCCTAAAACGTTGATCACATAAAGGTCAGGCACAGACATGAGGGAAAAGAAAGCCCAATGACATCCTTGCTAAAACCATGGCCATAGCAATACAAGATTGTATACTGTATTTGGATAAGAGAGCATAAAAATAGTACATGAGACAGGTTGATGGCCACTAGAAATGTAAGCAAATATTATTTTTCTTTTTGCAAAATTCAGATTTTAAATAACTAACACCACTGACACATTATTACTTTTTTTACTCTTTCTTCTGTGCAACACAAAGAAAGATATTTTGAGAAATGGTTTTGTGTCTATACAGTGGAAGTCAATGGGTTTTGTTGTTTCGGTTTCCAACATTTAAAAAAATATTTTGTGCTCTGCAGAAGAAGGAAAGCCATACAGGTTTTGAATGACATGAGTAAATGATGAAAGATTTTTCATTTTTGGCCGAACTTTCCCCTGTAATTGAAGGCAGACCAATTACACTTATTAAAATAAACAATAGCATAATAAAGATCTCTGTTTATAATATTCATCAAACAACAAAGGACGGGCCCTAAACACTCACTCATATTAAAGGAATTGTGTTCTCCTTATATGAATTGTTAAGATAAAGAAAAAAGTAGCATACAATAATTTAGTTGTTTAAAGATGTGCTTTAAATACACTTTAAATACAATGTGTTGAAAGAGAGTTTGTCACATTATTTGTTTAAAGTGTTTGAAAACCAAATCTTATTGCACTTTCATGTTCATATAGTAGTACTTTTAAGTCCACAATACACTACTTTTGAATTCATTATTGAAGATTACGCTTAACAATGCGATTAATCGCGATTAATCACAGAAAAGTCATGTGATTACAAATTTTAATCGTTGCCCAGCACTAATTCTAAGTGTTGCGAAATACACGCAATCTACTGTGATGCTTCCTCACCAGTCCACATCCATCTCGCTCTTGCACAATATCCAGAGTAAGATTAATAATGTGTGTCACAGAGATAATTTGACAAGTCCTGTGCAATCATGCAATGAGCTATACAACCGTTGCACAAATAAATATGTGTAATTTTTGAACGGCCAAGACATAATGTCTGGACCATTCAACTAATCAAATTGGTCCCAGAAAAATAATTTGTGTTATCTATCTGGTCTTTCTTCTCTCGGAAATAAACCGGCACATCTGGAAAGCCGTACAATATAGATTCACTGCCCATGAGGAACCCAATGCCTGACAGAGGACTTTCAAATTGCCTTGTTTTATTCCTTCTGTGAAGGTAAATCATAAGACCACATAATTAAAATAATGAAATGCCCAATTGACGCCCCTCAGGTGCCATTTGGTGGAATTTTTGTCTGATGGGGGTAGGAGACAATTGCTGAAGCAATTCTACACAGCCAGAAGTAATTAGCCATATTACAATTTGCAGTAATGGGCACTGTAAAATTGAATCCCGAACACTCTCTATATTTCATGAGCCTGTATCTTTTTATAGTCTCTAGTGGGCCCAGGGCCACAGGAGAACAGCATGATGTTTCAGTGCTAAAAACGGAGAGAATACAGTATGAGTGCAGGAATGGAAGGAAGAAATGCAGCATGAGAACAGGACTTAGCAGTGTGTAGGTGTATGAGTGTGCGCATGCAAGATTGCATGTAAATACACAGCGATGCAAACTTACTGTAGCATCTGCTCTGTTATGTTTTTCGGCATGAACGGCAACCTTGGTGTCACTCCTCCTACACTATAGATTTTTGTCTCTAAAAACCACATTCCAGACATTCCAATAAATGATTTCCTTCATGAAAAGAAGATTACCTACAAGTCAACTTTACAGTGCGCTAAAGTGTAGCTAAAGCGCAGAGTTAGAAAGGGCTCAGATCTGTATAGGTTTAAAAGTGGTAATGTAACGTTACATTTGTTAAATGGCAAGGTTAAGCTCTCACTCATGCTAACATATACCCCATTTTGACCATTATATCATGGATTTGGTCAGAAATAGCTGCTGCAGCGTCTTCTGCCAAGCAGCACACGATACACACTTCAACTTACCACAATCAGGGTTGCCATGCCCAAGAAATAGTTCCAGCCAAAAGACAACCTAAAAACTTCCCAAAATGTATAAAAATAAGCCCAGTAAATTGCAGTATCCAATATCAGTTTACAACTTCTCTTGAAAAATGTATCTCACGTATAATGCTAATTTCTTATTTGTGACCTGACCATAGACTGTCCCTGCGTTCCATTTCAAAGGGCTCATCCCTATGCCCTAAGCCCTTCAAAAGGATTACCCTCTGGAGTGAGAGCTTCAAAGGGTTGAAGGGTGTAGGGTAACATACAACTGTTTCATGAAGTGCCCTTCTGTGTCATCATTCCATGCCCATAAAGATGCGCCTTCTCCATGCAAAGAATCTGTGCAAAGAATCATGGGGGCCCTAAGTGTTCATCAGTTGTGCCCTTCGAAATCGTTCATTCCTAAGGGCCCTTTGAAGTGGCCAGTTATGAGCACTTCGGTTTGGAACGACCCTTCAATTGTAAGGCGGCCATGATTGTTTACAATGTCTACCCTGTACAATGTCTCTTATATGTTATTATCCCCCATTTTCTGTAAAATAGTCTTTATTTTATATATGCACAATTTAGAATCTTTTAGACTGTAAATCGTATTATATTGTATTGTCATTGTGTTGAATGTCTGTACTAGAAGCTTCCAACACCAAAGAAAATTCCTTGTGTGTGCAAGCACACTTGGCAATAAAGCTCTTCTGATTCTGATTCTGATTCTGATTGTTTTCACTCCGAATGGCCCTTCGGAGTGCGATACATTCCATTTGGAACGCACCGTGTATAAAACTGGCTGATCCACTGCGCGTCACTCCCGGATAATAAAAAATGGCAAAAAGGTGCGACGTGGGTGAAGCTGAGGTGCCTGGTTGGTGAAACCACTTGTCACTCAAGTGGCCACGCCATTAATTATGCAGAATTTGGATGAGTTATAAAACAATTCAACCCCCACCCAACCCCCCCCCCAGTTGTCATGAAGGGCAAAATTACCTATAAAGACTAAACATGGCCTTAGCCAGGGTTTGAAAATTAGTGAGGTGTGGTGGGAATAAAGGTGCAACAGATATCAATACCTATTATTACCAGTAAATGCTATAAATCATTCAACTTAATGAATATTCAGTATAATGAATAATAAAGTTAACAAATGATAAATATATATCACTCGCCCCCAGCGGGTCTCGAACCAACGTCTCTCTCACTAAAGTACCTCTTGAAATTAGGGTGACCACCCGTCCTGTACTGCATTGTACCGCACAGCATTTCCCCCCTTGTCCCGCACGTCGCATGTTGCCATAATACTCGGGGGACCGAGCTCGTAATAAGCATGCGCGTGACGTCATCGTTTTCCGAAAGTTCCGTCTTGCAGTTTACATGGAAACGAAAAAGGCCGCGTTTTCTAAATGTTGCACTTTGAGACTTGTCTTCAAAGGTTTGCGTTTTCAGTCCTCCAAAACGCCGTTTCCGTCTAAACAAACGGCCAAGACGCATACATTTTTTTGCATTTTTAGTTGAAAACGGTCTCGTGTAAACGGCCCCTAAGAAACACGTTCTTTAACCCGAAATGCACACGAGACGCTTGTTTGCGCCAGTGTTTATTTAATTATTTAACAGCGCTGTGTCAAAAGCAGCAACCCGGTGCACACCAGTGTCCAACGAGCTCATTCAAACGCGATTTTTTTAAGCCTTTTATCCAATGTATGGGAAGGTGGTGATTTCAGTCATCAAGAGGCTGCAACGTCTGTCGATCGGGTGGCGATCCTCCCATGTCAACTTGCCGAATAAAAAGTCACTAAAACATCGTAAACTATGTGGCTTTGAAACTTTCTTTTTTCTGTGTTTATTATAGGGTGTGGTTAGCGTATTCAAATAAAAATATTTGCAAATCATGAAATGCGTTACGCTATTCACGTTTAAAAGGTCGTCGGGTTGCCAGGCATTTATCCCGCTTTCAACACAAAACGAATTACATTTCATTTCTTTATTGTAAAAACTACCGCTCCGTAAAATTTCGAGCGACTGCATTTTCAAAATACAAATACGATACTGTTGAACTATGATTATTGTAGTTTTTGTAAGGGTTTGCCGGTTGTGGGGAAAGGAAACAGTTTGCACCTAAAACACCAATAAATTCCCATGTAAGTGTTGTCAAACTGTATTTTCTTGACACTCTGACTTTTTGCAGATTGTTTGTAGGAATCAGTGACTGATATTAACATACGTGTGAACTTCAGAGGTGTGTAAAAAAATAATGTTTAAAATATTCAGAAGTCTAAATGGCCCATATTTTGAAGGAGATCACACATTACATGTATTTTTATTGCACTATGATCCACTAAACAACTCATGCACCACAGGGTAAGAAATGATTGAGTCTATAGTGGCAAGTTGTATGATGAATGAGAAAGGATTTCCTCCCTCTCTCTCTCTCTCTCTCTCTCTCTTTCTCTCCCTTTGAATTAAGTTGCACCAGAACTGTCAGCAATTCCACAATGAATTCCATACAGCACTTGTCTTCTGAGTGAACTCATCCATAATTCAGCCTAAATGTCAGCACAGAACTTCACTCACAGAAGTTGTTCAACCACGGTTATCTTGTGTTTGTTGCCCCTGACAATACACACATGTATCAGAGGTGTGATAGGTGATTCTTTCAAATGGTTGATTGATTAGGCCTACATCGGACATGCTTTGCGGTTAGACAAAAAATAAATTTAAAGGACCAGTCTGTACAATCTAGTGGCATCTAGCGCTGAGGTTGTGTATTGCAACCAAGGGCTCACTCCCCTCCTCCCCCCATTGAAGCACAGAGGCTGACACAACATGGCGAATTACATGCAAGGAACCCGCAGTGTATGTAGATAGAAATAGCTAATAAATAATTTTAATATTTGTATACACCTATATACACATCTGAAGGCTATTATATTGCATTTCTGTCAATAGACCCTCTAAAAAAATCCCACACTGGTCCTTTAAAATGAGATGAACTTTTAGAAGATAAATGACAGTTTACATGAGATCGTTTTCAACTAAAAACGGAAAACGTTTTATGCGTTTTGGCTGTTCATTTACACGAAAACGGCGTTTTGGGGGACTGAAAATGCAAACTATTGAAAACGGGTCTCAAAGTGCAATTCTTTGAAAACGACGGCATTATATAGTTTCCGTGTAAACTCTGAAGCGGCTTTTTCCAAAAACGATGTATCACAGGTTCAGTCTGTAGGCTTGCTCGAGTATTCCCCAAACAATAATAGCGGCCTCCATGCTGCATGTTTGTGCCGGCGTATTGGCACTGCCGGGTGACATACTTATTATCATTTCTCCAGCAAAAAGTAGATTTACTGCACCACTACACAGCGGAGACAAAGTTATATGCACACTACTATAAACACATATACACGCTGACAAAGTGTATTAAAAGGGCTTTTAGATTAAAACAGTGTATGCGGATGTGCGCAAGCACGCAGGGTTTCTTTATAGCGCAACAGTGCCGTCCACTGGCCTGGCATGCATAACACATTGTTTTTATTCGTTTTCCCCGATCCGTGTAAATGCAGATTCGATTTAAAAACGCTGACGTGTGTATGTGAAACTTTTCAAAAACACAAAGGAAAAACCTTTCCGTTTTTATCGTCTAAACGTACTCTCAGGAAAATATTGGTGACTCATCTTGTATTTGGAGGCTTGCACACATTTTTGACCAATAAAATGCCCTCTAGAATAAAAATCCTCCTTCCCCATCACCAACTAGCAATACAGTAGCTAGCAAATAGCAAATAATGGTCCGTGACTGACATAAACTTGAGCTAAAGTTTTATAAAATAGCGTTTTAATATACCCCTTAAACAGCTTGCTTAAATCGTGCTGTTTTGGAGAAAAACGTATTCTCCAAAACTTAAAAAAAAAACATTAATAAGGACTGGTTTACTGCAGTACTATCTGCAATGATGGTGATGGATCTGTCAAATTCCCAAAAGACCAGCATATTTCTTAAGCCTTTATGAGAACAGTAAATTTCACTAATAATTTATAATCAAGTCCAATGTTTTTTTTAATATATGAGAACATATTGTTTGGTGTCCTCAAGCACCTGCTAGCAGCTGCATCTCTTAAACCATGTGACCTCCATTGAGACACCAGCCGGTAAAGTGAATTGGCCACCATGTTGACAAATATAACAGTGAGAAAATTGAATTTTTATATGTTTGACTTGAATATGATAGAGGAATTTATAATCAGCATTTCTATTTATAATGCTTTCTGAAACAGTGACTCTCAACTGGCTTTGTTTTTCCATAAGATGATGTCAAGCAAACTATGTCATTTTCTAGACAGATTTGGACTATTTGGACCTTATGGACCATTAAAGCTTTAACCAAAAAGGTGATTTTCTTTCTCTCAAGTTTTGTAGGTTGTTGGTTTGAGTCCTGCAAAACTGGGTTTTATTTGCTTATTGACAAGAGGGGAACCTTTTCTGATATGGTTTTACATCATGAACAGTTAAGTTTCATATGGTGTTGAAGATTTATTCTTTTGAGTATGAGCTTATGTAAGTGACACAGTGCATCAGTTAGTAAATTGATTATTTTTCTTCCGTTTCTAGACTTTCAGCCTGACAACTGTTATCGCTAACAATGATGGGCTTTTACCTTACAAGCACTCCATCTGTCAGAATAATTTAATTTAGTAAATGTCAGAGATCTGCAATGATAAATTCTGAATGATTCTTATCTATGTGGTCTGTTTTATGGAGTGTATGACATATTATGCAGACAGATATATAAAACTTAGTTTAGCTTTGATGAGTTGCCATGACATTCACTTGATAAAGACAGTTTTTTTTCTTGTGTTGATAATTCAGGAACAAGTTGAAGTAAGCCAATCACAGGTTCATTTCCCAAAAACTCAAAACATTCCTCTGTTTCTTGCACATATGAACTCACTTAAACGTCTTTATGGGTATAAAAATAAGGATTTTTATATGTCAAGTTTAAGGCAGTAACAGAGGGTTTAAAAACTATGATTCTTGTTTTGATCTGCAGTTAATTAGATCATTTGAATATCTGTCCATTTTCACATTGGTTATGAATATTTATACTCCATCTGTTTTATACTTTTTTCATAACTCATAGCTTCCAGAAACACAGCATTTCTGTAATCCGTTTTGCGATAAACTTTATTGCTCATGCACATGACCTGTAATTACATGTTCACAGCTTGATCAAATACACTTTTAACTGCGATTGAGGCTCTTAGAGCCTAGACTGTTTAACATATCTTAAAATAAGTTCATTTCACTGTGCCGTTGCTATAATACCCTTTGTATCTGATCATCCTTCAAAGCAACTTGGTATAAAAACTTTACTTTGGGTTGGCAATCGCTGATGCATCTGAGCTATCTAACACATTGATTGAAAAGCCCAGCTTTTGTACATGGGAATGTGGGAATCGACCCGACTGCCGCATCTTCAGTGAACCACATTCGGTTTGTGAGCACAGATCACAACAAAGGCACAACTGATGTTCTCTGGTGCTTCTGAGACGGTGGTGTTTTATTAGCTTACAATGAAAGTTAAGTCAGAATATCCCTTAGAGGGATTTTACACAAAGCTCTCAAAGGATCTAGTTCTCTTTTCATGTGGCCCATCACAGTAGCTTTGAATGTAAATGCATCAAAATGAATCTGAAATGGGTTTTATATTTAGTTGTGTCTTTCAGGGTGAGATGAGTATTGTCTAAAACAGACTTCATTCTAACTGTATTGCAGACCTTATTGGTAAATCACATACAGTATAATCAACGAATCCCTGCACATCCACATCACGTAAACAACATTTTCCAGTACGTCAGTAGTGTGGTGTCTCACCAGTGTGCACAGTTAAGCTTCCTGTTGCGCAAGTATTTCCCAGAGCATATGAGATTTGAGGAGCATGACAGCATATGGTGCACCTTTCTTGTAGTCCCTATAACTGAGGGCTTCAGTGGGGTTTCCAGACTAGTGAACTTGTTTTATTCATGCCGGGTTGCATTTATGGGGGCTTTTGAGCCACCTGAGCTAGTCTCGCGTGGATATCTCTTGAAACAGCAGCTGTCATTTTTTATATGAACTGGAGAATTCAATATCTGTGGTCTTATTCAGAGTCTTTAGCTCGATGTTGTTCAAAGCTTAATATGGGTGTGGCTGAAATGCTATTTATATTAATCATTCACCTTCCAACATCCATTGTTCTTTATAGCAAAGAACTTCACGATGTAGGCTATAGACTCTTAAAGACATTGAAAATGTCTCTCTTGGATGGTAAAAAAAGTCCCTTTTCTAAATTTAAACACAACTTTCATACTTTAATGCATAGAGATGCATCTGTTATCCATCCACATTACTTAATAGTACCCTTAGATGAGCATTCTGTCTGCTTTCTTTACAGGTCACCTTTTTCCTTGCGAGCTAATGGATTTGAGCGCTAAATAAATCAAAGGAGGTTTATTGGCTTATCTGAGCTTATACAAGGCTAAATGCATGTGTATATGAAAGCACTCTTAAAAACAGAGCTAGTTATCTGTAATGGGATAAATTAAATGCCCCTACCCCATTCTGACAATGTGATTTAGGCAAAATCAATGGATACAGTATGTTACACAAAGCAAAACGCAAACTTCCACCCAAAGCTTTTATGTAATCAATTTGTGCATGATTCAGTTTTGTCACTGTTAAAAGCCTTTTGAACCCATTTTACCTCTTGCAGGACATGTGTTATGGTTTTTTGTTGTTGCTCGTTTTCACTGTGTGTAATATATTTTATAATTTGTTGTGGCTTTAAGTGTATGTGTAAGTGTAGTTGTCGGCACGGATGCAGTCCTGATTTCTCAATCCATATTCAACTTTCATCTGTCAGACCTTGGGCATTCGATTCAGACAAAGGCATTGGCTGTTTGATTGCTTCAAATGAATGGAAATCTATTTGACAGTGGAAACAAAGAATAACTTCTGTTCTGTTAAGATGAATTGTGAGATTGGCAGATAATCAATACAGTCAGGCAAAGGTAGAATTGTGGATTAAAAAAGAATGATTGCACATATATCAATATTTGCTAAGAAAAACAGATTTCAAAAAGGTGATTTAGAGACACTCTTAAAAATAAAGGTGCTTAAAAGGTTCTTCACAGCGATGCCATAGAAGAACCATTTTTGGTTCCTCGAAGAACCATTCAGTCAAAGGTTCTTTAAAGAACCATATCTTTCTTACCTTTTTATGATCTGAAGAACCTTTTTTGCCAAAAAGAACTTTTTCAGATGTTAAAGGTTATTAGACATAAACTTGAGTGCACTTTTAATTCCGTATTGGCAACACAGTGTTTCTTTGACTCAATGTGTTTGAAGTGTGAGAAAACAAGATTCCTGTTTTCTCATAGCATACTGTGGTTTGTAAAAGTTGAAACTTCTGAATCTGAATAGATTTTGGCTACTCAAGTGACCCTAAAATCCCGACTTTCCATTCCAGAGAAAATCTGTATGGATGGATGGGTGTGAAATCCTGTGCTCTAAGGTTTTTGAAAAGGTCCAAGTATGATATGATTGTAAATGTGAAATCTCATTCCTGCTTGGAAAAGAGTCAATGATGTCGTGGTGACGGGACGCTGTAAATATCACTTGTTTGGTCAATACACCGATTATTAAAACAAAGTGACAGAATAATCTAAAGTCAACAGTGAATAAAAGATCGAGGATTGTCCTTCATTGCTTCAAATGTCTTTTGATTCTGCAGGGAATTGTTGTCTTCCATGACACGCAATCCCTGTAACTGTCAAACTAGCTTTCTAGCCCCATTTGGTGCTCCACATCTAAAGCAACATGACAAGAATGTGGGTCAGACCAGTGAACCAGAGATCCAAGCCTGTATTCTGCAAGCCAGAGTATTTGATTCTTATGAGACTCCTACTGTTAGGCTACCTGTTATAGGTTATCTCTATTTTTATCATCCTCTGGCTAAAGGTATATAACCTTTTTGTCATTTTAACGATTATGGTCCGCCAGATGCATACAGTAAAAATAGCGTTAATATAATGTAAATGTGATGAATATATATCGGAAAACAATACATCTGCTGAGCCTTGGGTAGGTTTAATAAACAGATCTCTGAACTCACAAGTGTCATTCATGTGTCAGTCACTCTCTCTCTTTCGTGTCCTCTCTCGCTGTAGATCCTGCAGCTTTAAGAGCCTTGCTGTTTTTCCCAATTAAAGGAGTGGACCTGAATGCTCACCCAACACTCTCTGGCTTATCCTGTTTTCCACTTAATGGATGGCGAAATGGAATAACAGATTTGACATTGGAATTTATTTAAAGCAAATCACCAGTTTCTATTTGCTCCATAAGCCAGTGTAACAAATAAAAAAAGATCTCTTGAAGTGCTGGCCGTGAATAAACATGAACTGTTAGATACAAAGCCTCACAGTATAGACAGCAGAAATTGACCAGGATCCTATAAACCAGTGTCATTCATTTTGATCACTTTTAGCATACTGTATACAAATGTATATGACTTTACAATAAATACATTTCTATTGAACTTAAATATATAAACAACGAAAATAAAAGAAAATGTAAATAATGTCAAGTTATGTTAATTTGTGTGAATGGCACAGAATATATTTCTCCCACAGTATTGATGATGTTCTGTTCTATGTAAATGAAATCCATAAAATATGCAACACATTTCTTGTTTGTAGTCAATAAAGAAAGATTTTGGCCTAACTAGGAACTTACATTATAAAACAAAAATACTAGATGTGTACAGCTGTTATACAGTGTCTGCATACCCCATGCAGATTCTTTAAGATTTTTTTCATTGTAACAGATTAGAATTGACAAAGATGACAAGTTTACATTCCCTTGGTTCTTATATTAGTGTTAGAGTCTTCGGTGTCTGTTTGTATGTTTTGTGGGTTTCTGTTTCGAGTAGAGAAGCTACACGCTGCTCTTAAAAAACCTTCACAAAGCCTACGTACAAAGATTTGTGGATATTTTTATAAACTCATCCAAAGCTTTCAGCAAGTAATGTACCAGTGTACATGATGTTTGCACTTTTCTTTTTTTCATAGTGATGACCCCAACCGAATCATATTATGCTTTAGACTTTGGTCTGCTATATAAGTAAATCCATTAGAGCAAAGAGAGTTTTCTTTGGAGTGCCACACAGACAAATAGGGTTTCATGAGCAGGCCTAGCGATTCTCAAGGATGTGATGCTTTTGAAAACACCTTTCATCTCTTATGAGTTAATGTAAAATGACAAAAAACACGTGAGACCACTAAGAGCCACACGGGAGCGGACGGATGCTCTCGAGTGCATTAAGATGATATGAGTTTAAATGCAGCATACACTGGAAATGATGTATGTCTGGTTTTCACGGCGTGGCTAAACCACAATTTAACGAACGTGCATCAATGAAGTATTTCTGTGACCAGGTTAACCCTCTTCTTCAGATAACTAACACATGACTCTATATGCAGCCTTAAGCAGAGTTTGAACTCAGAGGCTCTCTGAGTCATATAGATGACTGATCAGATGAACAAACCTCAGGATATCTGGCCTGATCTCGCGTCCATCACTTAACATGTAAAATATATTTAATGAGAGAAACAGAGATTTAAAAGAAGCCAAAAGAAAAAGGTGACCACACGACAGGATCCGAAACAAGACTGCTTCCCAGTGTTATGACTTTGGTTTGCATTTCACGGGATGGTGCAGAAACAGATTAAACTATGTGAACTGAACCACAGGTGTCATGCCAAATTAAGTTACATCAAATTACTCGCAACAACAACAAAAACGAAAGTAAGAGGGAGGCACCTTGAAATACAGAACATTGGCCGCTGCATACCAGTAATGCAGTTACTATGCAGATGCCAAAAAACTCATATGCATAAATAAAATTAGGCAAATCAGTTGGTACAGGTTATACCTACAGATTTCAGTTTTATATTTGAGTTTTGTGTATATATTATCGCTAGTGGCAGGAGATGACTTATTTAACATAACTGACAGTGAAATGTTTTAAAGAGAATTCAAAGAAGCTCATGCATATATATCCTTGGAAATTATTACTGTGCACAAACTAAATGCAAAAATAGGATTGATAGTTTTCTGCTTTAAGATTAGTATTTGAGATAATATGTAATATTGTTAACAACAAACTTCTTAGATGGACCAAAAAACCTTGCAAATAAATCATAGTCCATTTTTCTTTCTACTACATTCACATGATGTGATATATACAGTACAGCATTAATATGTGATATCATCATACATGTCTGTGTCCTCATCAACTTGATTCTGTTATTATAATAGGCTTTATTACTGTTCCCTGAATTGTTTTACATGCTTTCTCAATTTAGGCTCCAAGTGCCTAATGAATTCAGCATGCATTGACAGCATGCATTGCATTAAAGCACAGCTCTTATGTGTTAAACAAATACCCATCTTTGCTTACATTATGCCATTTGAAACTGTCAATAATTTAAAGTTTTTTATTAATTTGTTTCTATATTTTATTTTAAAAAATTTGCAGTGTTTTAATCTTATCAATCATTAATAAAATTAAGGAATCTATTAAAATAATTAGTTGCAAATCAACACAGCATATCTTTCTGTCGTCTATAATTTACACAAAATAGAAAGTGTCTGGAACCTTTGGAAATAAAGAATTAGAAGAACAAAATAAATTTTGACATGATCTCCTCAGGGGTCAGAGTCTATTGCATTATGACTGTTAAGGACACAAAGTCACTCGGGCAGAATATGCTTATTGGACAGATGATTCCCTTTGGCTGTATTGTTGGTGATGGATGTTTAGTCTTCAAATGACTTACTGGATGAGAAATATTATGTTCTGCTTCCATTTCCAAATTAACATTGTAATTTGTTTATTTGCATAAGGCCATATAAGGACATCATCTCATTAAATACAGTATGATTCTAAATTATTAGAAGTCGAGAATAAACAACGCACCAATTTATAATCTGCTGTCTTTGGGGCAATTAAACTTATCACCGTACAACAGGCATTCTCTGATAAGAAACACGATATGAATTTTTTTAGATCAAATCCAAACAAACACTTTGATTGTTCTTACACTGTGTGTCGGAAAGAATCATGATTAGAAAAAAACAAAATCAATTCCCCGCTGCCTGTTGTTTTGGGCTACTTTAATCAAAGAGCAGGCATGTAAATAAATGATGCTTTCCTCAATTTCCTGTGTAGTATTTTTTTCTTAGTATTTCACAAGTCCTTGTGCTAAACGTAGATTATAATGTATGTCTGTGGAATTATAGGTGACTTTGTAGACAGAGCTCACGTATGTCATGCCTTTTTCATTTTATCATGACAGGCAATCAACAATATGATCAATTCTTCCCAGCCCTTTCTGCAGTAGCTCTAAATAAATCCTTTATATTGTACATTCTTTATGTGTATATACTGTGGATATTAAATGCATATACAGTAACTTCTAATCTGTTCATCTGATGTACCTGAATATGTCTTGTATGCTGTTTTAAAGTAAGAGTTACATATGTATTCCTTTTAACAGAAACTGTTGTCAGTGGTCCGATGTGCTAAACCATAAATGTTGTTTGTATCTTTTGTAATGTTTATGACATACAAATTAAAATCCCGTTATTAGACTAGCTAATATTGTTTGTATGTTTCTTGCTTTTGAAACATTTATGTGTTTTGGATGTGTTTTGATGCATAAAAACAACTTTCAAAGTCAAATAGTATATAAAGTTACAGTTCATCTGCCAACGTTTGACAAAGCGAGGAAAGAAAAGGCAATTATTGATAAAGACATGAATTTTACAAGTAAAAGAACAAAGTAAAAAAGCAAGAAGGAACACTGTAAAATCATTAATAAGCAACATGACATGTTTCTCTGAAATATTTTGTCTAAAGTTTTGCCTTCGCATTGTCTTTAAGCCCATAAGAAAACTAATTTTCCTGTTAGGGAATATTTTCAAATGTACTTCAAGCTTTATTAAAGCATCTAAGCCCATAAGGTTCATTATGCATGCATTCTCATTTGAGGTTTTTCCTCATGGCCTGACACAGCATTATACTCCTGAGCTTTAAATTTAAAGTCCATTCTGGTTTCCTTGAGTGTTAAAATGCGTAATATGTTCTGTTTGCATTTTTATTCTAATTCAAAACATAACCCTTCAGTATGAGTCAAGCTAGAGTTACAACTGAAAGAAACTAAAAGGAGCATTGTTTTCCCCTGTGCTAATTTATTTTTCACAACATCTCACCTACACAGATGGTGTCACCAATTCTCAGGCAAGAAACAACTGTCGCTCACGCACAGAAGGATTACAGTGCGTTTTTGTCTAATGGGAACGGTACCAGCACATACAGATTTCATGCTCATCTAACGTCAGTTCCATATACACAGTAAAGGTTTTAAATGTGAAAACACAAATAAAAACCTACACGTCTTAATTGTGCATTTTTGTTTTAGCCAGGGTTTATTTATTTATTTACAGTCCAGGAAAGTGCTCACACCATCTCCTATTTAACAATTTAGCCACTTATACTTGGTCTTTGATGTATAAAGCCCCCTGAATCTCACAGTGAGCTGCGTACAGCCCTCATTATTGATTCGCTGAAAGGCTGCATGAATCACAGAGTTTGTAATTAGACGTGTGGAAAGAGAAAAGAAAAATAGGAAGGTGCATGTTTAATTCCCTCCGTCCGCACTGTCACCACTGATTCACGCTCGGAGGCTCGAGCTCACAGCCCATGTCATTTGGACGCAGCCCATCATTTTTGTAAGAGCGTGGCAACAAATAGCCACAAGGTCTGTGCAAATCGAAGGGCTGCACATTAGATTTTCATAAACAGATATCAATACTGGACTTCCTTTTAACCTTCACTGCCCCAGTTAGATAAACACTGAAATCTTTCATCGATACTCATGAGGCACAAGGCATATGTGTGCAGACAAAGATCATCGACTTTACAACCCTGCACGGTGTATTCATAACTCAATTGTGCACCCTCTACCTTCCCAATATAGAGGGGCCGGAGTCAATGATTGTGGCCCCTCCAGCGCAAGTCTCACAGCCTACTTTTGATTTAACGTGTTTACTGAAAGATAGGCTGCAGGAGTGTGAGGAATGAATTTGTTCCAGGGGTTAACAGAGTGGGGAAGACCCCTGTCGCCTCATTCCCTAAGCATTAGACAGTGGCATCTGGCATGACCTTGCGACTGGAACTTGATTGCAAGTGTGTGTTCACTGTTGACAGGCTTTAGCGCTGCCTCTCTGTAAGGTATAGACCTCCTTATAAGGACGACAACACTTTTCCATCAGACAAGGGACCTTTTGTGCTCTTGACCAGTATTCCTTAATTGTTTTTCTTTTAATACATTGGTGAAGTTTTCGTCTGTAACCACAGACAACAATTTTAAAGAAAGGCCAGGGAGCAGGGATATGTGCATTTTTTTCATCAATTTCAATCAAACCCTGCAGACATCATGAGCCAATGTGATATTAATTTATTTAAATCCTTTAAATTCACATTATACAAAGAAATGTGGATCGCTTCATATCAATCAGGAAACAAACATCGACTCATACATCTAAAAAGAGAGAGTACATGGAATACCATACTAAATACCATAAAGCATACTAACGTTAACATAAAACAAATCCTCAAATACAACATTTTTT
The DNA here is from genome assembly GCF_024868665.1 of Triplophysa rosa. Classification (NCBI taxonomy): domain Eukaryota; kingdom Metazoa; phylum Chordata; class Actinopteri; order Cypriniformes; family Nemacheilidae; genus Triplophysa; species Triplophysa rosa. The sequence continues at coordinate 19,169,731 of NC_079901.1, read as the reverse complement.
CCATCCTATTTTTTGGTAGGAAAAAGACAACACTTAACAGACGAAAATACTGTATTGTATTTTTTCACCTTATGTGGTTCTTTGTTGGCCCAATAAAACAAAAAGATTCACAATAAAGAGATAAACAAAGCAAAGAAGATTGAACAAACATGACAGAAGAGCAAACAAGAAAAGCACAAACAAAAGAATCTCAAGGGGTAATGGAAAACAGATGTAGCTGATGTACTTCTGTTTTGATGCCGATTGTCAGTCGCACACACTTTTCCCTAAAACCCTCAAGACTATCAGCATTCAGATTTGTGGTCCTCAATTTGCTGTCCTTTTTCTACGGCACATCAAACACAGCGCGAGTATATACTTGTGTTTTCCGTTTTGCAATGGACATTGGGGTTTGAGAGGCCAGCATGGATCAGCTTAGACCCCAGAGGCACAAAGTAAGTAATCTCACAAACAATCAATGAGATGGATGAAGCCTCAACATCAGCACCTCAAAGCGATGATTTTCTCCCACAGAACCTTGAGGGACACTTGACTGATCTTCATCTTAATCAGACAACTGGCTCGCAGCAGTTCGACCGTAAGGTGTGCGTGTGAAACATATATGAATTCTGTGTCTCTACGGTCACATGCACGAGGCCCGGTGCGCCTTTGTAAAACAGTAATGGAATATTTGGAAGTCCACACGTACATGTCAATTCAGAAATCTAATACATTAGACATTAACAATTTTGGCCCATCTCTGAATACAACAGACACTTCATGTCCTATTATTACACAAAAACAGAGGCTCTTGTGTCGAGCATATGAAGGCTCCCAGTTTGCGAATGTCATTATGATGGTCCAGTCAGGCAGACGAAATATTGTCAAATGCGATCGCAACACAGAGCATGAACTCCGCTATGAACTCACGCAGGAGTCAAACGAGAAGACACAATGCAGAAGCCTCTGCCGAAAGTACCTTCAAGCCTAATGGTTCAATCAGACTTGTCCTTCTTCTTTCCTCCACCAAAGGGGACTTTGCTGACAACGGCAGAGCCAACCGCAGTCACGCCACCGGCCACGGCAGACACGCCTCCCTTCACGAGCCCCACCCCCATCGCTGGTACAGATGCAACGGAGGTAACGGCAGTTTTCGTGAGATCAAGGCTCTTTCCTCCGACCCAGGCAACTCCACCCACTGTGGCCCCGACAGCCCCCTTTGTGACACTGAACAGACCACCAGCCACCCTGGAGAACATGCCAGGCTGCGTCTGGGGATGGTCTTTATTGGGATCTACAGAAACAGAATGGGAGATATTAGCATCAGATAAGCGAGAAAGACTCTCCAGAAACATTAGAGTGGCTTTTGCCCTCTTTAAAATCTTGCAATTAAAAGTACTGATCACATTATAATTTTAAATAATTAAAGTACTTAAATAACTGACTGAAGTAGTGTTTTGTAATAGTTGCTTAATGAGCATCATGCATAATCGATATTTAAGATATACATAATACCTGTTGGACATTTATTTGCATGCCATGACAACATATTAAACTTTTGTTAGCCATTTGTGCAGTTCATTTTATTCACTTTTTTAATTCATTTTAAATCTTGCACACTTAGAGCCACAGTACATTCATTACAAAACACAATTAGTTTAAACTCAAAATTTTGATTGTTAGTATTGAGAATGACATAACGGTCTTACACTGTGCAATAGCACCACTATGTGGTACAGAACGTTATGATTCTCAAACATAAAGGACAACTGTATAAAAAGATGTTTTGCATAACTGAGCTCTTGAGATAAGAAGCTCTTCTTAGAAGAAGCTCTTAAGTTTGTCTCGCAATGCAAAATCAACATAGCTTGCAATACCTGATGGGGGCTCATCATTCAAGTATGCAGGCAGCTCGTTCTGTTGCTGGTCTGTTTCGCTCATTTTTACTCTAAATTACAGAAAAAAGAAGAAGAAGCAATTATAACTCCTTCATTTACACAGAAGACATTTTAACTTGTCTTTCAAGAATAAAGACATTGGGTGGTACCAGTGGGAGGACACAAGGTAAATGTGAGCTTTTAGCAGCTACACTATCTACACAGAACAAGGCAGACCAGTTTATTCTATAAACAAGTAACTATCAACACCCTGTCACAGCAAACACAGCAAACATGTACACTGAACCTTGTGTGTTTTTGGGGCTTATTACACTAGGAGTTATTTAATGATGTTCTATCGGTTCCCATCCACCAGATAACATCCCACCAACAGTAGTAATTTGACAGGAGAGACCCACAAGAGACCATTACAGTTTACATTAAAATCAATACAATTCCCATCATAACCAATAAATCCATTAGAATACATGGCTTTTATTGCTTTTTATCTATTGTTCAGCAGGGAAGGGACATGACTAAGAACAGTATAGATAAAATACAGCTAATCAAGCAGCATATTAATACGTGTACACGTAATACGTTACACGTAAGCACCGCACGAGGGCTACAACATTCATGCATTTAGTGTTACTGTATCATTATTTTATGTTTGGCCTAAACAGATTCTTCAGCCTTGGCAGTTTCTGACGTGGCGCTCGAGCCCGCGAGTAAATATTAACGTACAAAATATGTACAAAAACGAACTTCAGTTCTTTTAATCGCTATATATTTAGGTTTAGGTGAAAAACAAAACACATAGATGCATGGCAAGAACATAAATAAAACACATTCAGCAGGCGTAGCAAAATTTGGAAACTGAAAAAGAGCCAAAAACACACCTGACATCGATGAAAACGAAATTAAACGACGATAAAAGGTTGGTAGCGCACCTCAAACGACTATACGACGTTAGGTAAGACGCATTATAGACAATACAACCATTATGACGACAAAGCTCTAACGTTACTGTGATGACAGTATTCTTACAATAAAATATAAAGAATCCATATTGACTTTGTATTTATATTTAAAATATATGAGAAACGCTAAAAACGTGCAAAAATTATTATTTCTTCGAAGCTCTTTGCAATACTTACTGTTAGAAGTTTACTCGCTGTTCTCAACTTCTGACCAAGTTGGAAACTTCTGTGTCTCCACCCCTTGTTTGCTTCAATGCAAAAAGTATGCTGTTCCCCCCGAGTTTATTTTAAAAAGACAATGAAGTTGTGACCTAGCGATACTTTTTGACTTTTTAAAGACCCATTCTTTGCATAATGTGTACGTGGCGTTCTAGTTTGCTGTTTTTAACCACGTCCCAATGTGGACACACTGAGGAGAGGAAGTGACGTTTGTGAGTCTTACCCCTTTAAAGGGTGAAATGACTTAACAGAATAACTTGTCTTGCACATAATAGTGAGGTGAATGATGAAAACTGGTGGGTGCATCTGCGCTGTCCACCTGCTTTGGCTTTAGTCTATTGACGGACTCAACTGATAATAATGGACATGGGTCAATAGCATATTTTGTTGGTGGAAAGCAAAACTTACAGTTCAAGTTAAATCCATTATACTTTTATATTCCTGCAAACATACAAGAATGTTCGTACAAATTACTTTTTTGTAGTGTTCCTGTCAATAGGAACAGCATGTAGACATCTTTCCCATACTATTTTATATATACATAAATAATGCTCTGTTTTTTTATAAATATTATTTTAAGCACAGTAACTCCAGTAGGACAGAAAAACACTTCGAGCAGGTTATTAGGTGTGTTTGACTTCACACTGTGCTGCGCAGATCGATCGGCACGGCATCCTCTCGCGGTACATTGAGGTCATTCAACGTTCGTCTGCGCAGCGCTGCGTGAAGTCGAACGTCGTTCTTATGGAATCGATGGTTCTTATTGGCTCCACGGTTTGCAGCTGCCGCGCGAACGTTTCCCGCACTTATTTAGAAATGACGTATTTTCTTCCTTGTCACGCCGCTTGTGTTTTGTGGGAACAGTGAACTTTTAAACATGAAATCAACTGTGCAATAGAGAGCAGCTAGATGCGTAACAGGCGTTAATTCGCGGTGTGATTTATTCTCGAGGAACATTATCGTTGTTTTTGTTGTTGTATTTTTCTTACAGCAGTTTGTTCATCAGGTAAGCAATTTATTAACGGACTATACCTACACACGTTATATTAGATTATTATTTTATAGATATGTTAGATTATTAGAGTGTCAACTCTGATTTCAGGCCAATATATCTGAAGTGGCTCTTCCTCTTTGGAACTCTTGTTTGAGAGCTGCTTTATCAAAGTTTCAAAACGAAATGTACATTATTTCATAATGTAATAATTGCGCAGACTCTTGCGTAATGAAGTAACTGGTGATTGTTACGGTACAAAGAATGCACTCTATGGTGACGTTTGTTATTAGCTAAGTAATGACCTAAATTATTGCTTATTTTCTATTTGAAGCTCTTTTAAGCTATTTGATTAAATAACTCACTTTTGTAATAAATCTAATAAATATTTACATTTATAATAAATAATTTTTAGTTATTGGTTTTCCTTGAATAAAGTGTTTTCTCTTAACTTATAATCTTCTTAAAAATATAATAAATACACGTTTTGTTGCTGCGCTGCTCTACATTGGCCACTGAGTGGCAGCATTTAATAATGTTAGTTACGTTGTTTGAGATTTTACCTGTTTATTGTAAAATGACAAGATACTAGGGCTGTGTATTGTCAAGTGCCTCCCGATACGATACATGTCACGATACAATATATTGCTATGTATTTCGATACGATACACATTTGCGATATATTGCAATACTTTAAATAGGAAAAAGTAGAGCTAGAAATACAACATGCTGTGCACCACCGGGGGTTTTCTGTAAGGATTAGTGTAAAAACATCCCTTACCTCTGCCAACTCCAGAATTTGCATATGAGGCAGCAGACATCCAAAACATGGTAGATCATGGCTCATGCAACATCATGGATCATGGTCATGGATTCAATCTTGCTGAACCCCTAATTTACACTTTTGCTTAGGATAAAAGCACTTACCAAATGCACAAATACATGTATTGTAGGGCTGAGCAAAAATATAGATTTTTTTTTTTGATAGTGATACCTCTACTTTTTTAATTTTTTTTAAATGATGTCATATACATACGGCCAAAAGTAAGTGGAAGCGAGCATGGCGAAAAATATCTACTAAGCATATCTATTTCCTATTTTAGATGTACTTCAATATGCATTCTTTTTTTGCTAGTTTAAAAATCCTATCATAATGTTTAAGTGCCATAACATTTTCACATTTGATCCTTTATAGCTCAACTAATTACGCTCAATTTGTCAGCAGCGAGAGAGAGATGTGTACTAATATCACATTGACTCTGTGTTGTCTAACTCTGACAGACAGCTAATTTCTGCCCCAACTGCCTGTTGCTAGCTGCTTCTCCATGGTTTCAGTCACACTACTGGCTGTGTTGGTTTTTGCCTTTTCTTTGGCGAGAAGCCCCTGTGCCTGTGATTGGTGAAGTCTCTGTTTGGTTTTGGCTGTCTGTCCCTGCACACGATCACTTACATTTGCATGGTTTCATTTATTATTGTCACTCACAATAAAAAAACACAAACCATCAGAAGAATTGTTGTTTTCTTCATTTAATATTCATTTAAGCACCTGTTTTATATTCACTTATGTAATTATCAAACTATAAAACAGAACGTTTTAGTATAACCCAATGTAGTGAATTCACTGTTCATTTGTGCCATTTGAAATGTACCTTCAACCCGGCGTAGTTGGCTATTAGTATGTTTTACAGAAAATTGTTTAACTGTGTTACACTTCAGGAATCCCAAGTTGTCGTAATTTGACTGCAAGAATACAGAGAATGTTTTGTCAATTTCTCTGTACCATCTCTGGAGTCTTATTAAGCTCATCTGTGAAATATTGGACCTACGCAGCAGTGTCTCTGCGGTTAGCAGGGAGACAAATGCCGCGACCTCCCACCCCCCTGCAGTTTTTAATAGTTTCACAGGAATAGCCATTAAACATTATAGAGGTGGGAAAAGAAGAATGTTGTAAACGGCAGCCTTGATGTTCTTAAAGAGATTAAACGCTTAATAATAAACTTTTTTTATAAGTTAATTTTGTCTTTTCGACGCTTGTGAGCTGCGTCATGGCCAAGCTATGCAAACGTCTTACTTTGTCGTGAGCATAAAGGATACTATCTCTTTGCACGTTGCCTGAATGTGTTCCACAGCCCCCGGTGGATGTGTTTATCACTCTCGTGAACGCAGACCCATTGTTACTGTGAATAAGATAATGGCGCCCCTTTTGCCAGTGATAAGGTGCGTCGCCTGAAAAGCCGTCTTATCGCGTTTGTATGCCGTGACGCCGGCCTTGTTTTATTGGACGTATCTCTTTGTATCCACTCCTTTCTGTCTATTATCTCCCTTCTTTCGTCTTTTTCTCTTTCTGCTCCAGCCACTGTCCGTCATTCATCCTGAGATGTCAGAGGCGCAAGAAATACCTCTTTACGGCTCCAGGCATGTCCCTTCTTCTCCCATCTTGCTTCTCCCCCAACTCTCTTTATTGGATTCTACCTCTGGATCATCCGTCTCTGTTCACGCTCCATTTTTTTGAGTCTAGATGGCCTCCTCCTTTCTCCTCCAGCTGGGTTTGTTGACACGCAGTCAATCCTGGACACTTTCACCCCCCTTTAACTGGCCCTCTTGTACCCGTTCCCCTTCCATGAGCCGTAAAGCTGCCACAGCTGTGGGCTGTTGAACCAAAGTGGAGGGGGGGACATTAAATATATTACAACCATTAGCTTTGTTGGGGCTTGACGGTTTTAATACATTGAAGCTTTTTACGTCAACCAAAGGGAGGACACAAAAGAGCTCCGCTGTGATTTTAATTACATTTTAAATATAGCAATGAAAGCTGTGACTGGACATTTCAATGTAGCATCTCGAAGATGTTAAAAGGTAGAGCAAATCATAGAGAATTGTTCACCTATGAAAACGTGTCATCATTTTTCACTTGCATAGTGTCTAAACCTTTGTGATTAAAATGACTGTCAGAATGGCAGTGCTGCTGTTTTTGGTCAAAGTGAATGGTGACCAGGGGCTCTCAATTTCAAAACGCTACACTTTTGGGGTTAAAATTAAAATGTACTTTTTCAGGTGTCAACATGAGCAAAGCGAAGTCAAGCAGGGACAGAAGAGTTTTTCAGCCCAGCGTCACCAGAGTAACTCGCAGTTCTGTCAACCTTCAGGACCCTCAACGCATTAAACCTTCTGCCTCATGCCTGGTCAATGATCTGAGCCTCATGAGAGTGAGTGAACAGCAGGCCTCCTCAACAACACGGTGAGATTACACATGTTAAGACACCTTCAAATATACTATCAAGTCATTTTTATTTGTATAGTAGTTATTATGACACATGTTGTCATAATGCAGTGGTTTCCAACCTGCTATTCTGTGTGAACTCTGAGTCGCCTGTCAAAATTATTCTGTAAATGTCCTAGATTTTAATCTTTTTTTCTTTAATTTATTTTTTCGTAATACTCAAATAAAATAAGAAAAAGAAATGTAAACATTTCATGTAACATTAAATGAACATTCGTTTATTTATTTAAAATATGAAAAGGGATTTACAGAGTGAAATTATAAATGGAAAATACAAATTTAAAATGCTTGAGAAATAAATATTTATTGAGGCAGGATATCAAAATATTTCGATATTCCTTTGACTCATGATGTTGATTAAAAGTAAAGTAAAAAAAAACGCTTGACGTGTTTGTTTTAAAAATACATTGATAAACAGATGATTAAATAAATAAAGTTTTGTATATCCAAAAAGTAGCCCTCTAGGTTATTTTATCATTTCAAGTCATCCTCATTTACTAAACAATTGGAGACCCCTGGCATAAAGGGACAGTTCACTCAAAAATAAAAATTCTGTCATTGTCTATTCACTCTGGAGTTGTTAAATTTTTTTATAAATATCTTTGTTGTGATTAACACAGAAAAAGATATTTGGAAAAAAGCTTGTTACCAAACAGTTCTTGGCCACCTTTGACAACTATTTTTGGAAAAATTACAATGGTAGTTAAAAGTGTCCCAGAACTGTTTGCTTTCCTACATTTTTCAAAATATCTTCTTTTGTGTTTAACAGTACAGAGAAATCAATTAAGGATTTTTTTCTACTATGGTAGTCATTGGTGGCCAAGAACTGTTTGGTTACAAGCATTCTTCCAAATATCTGTCTCTGTGTTCATCAGAACAATAAAAGTTATACAGATTTGGAACAACTTGAGGGTGATTAAATAAAGACATAATTTTCATTTTTGGGTGAACTGTCCTTTAATGTCTGAAAACCAAGTGTAACTGTGTCCCAAAAAATGATTTTATTTTTTTACTAAATTTTTCTCTTCAGGAAAGGAAAGTCCGCGAAAGACTGTAATACACCCCAAAATCTATCACCCAGCCCAAAGTCAGCTCTCTCCTCACCCGCTGGCGGCTCTGCCCCACACGGAGCTCTGGCAACTATAAGCAGGTTGATGAAACTTGGCCGGGTGCGAAACATTGTGGTAGTTGCCGGGGCAGGTATCAGCACAGCCAGTGGTATACCAGACTTCAGGTAGATACATTTATCACTTCTCAGTCAGTACTACGATCTGCTTTTGAATCTTTGCTTGGACAATTCTCTTTCTGTCAGGACACCAGGAACGGGTCTTTATGCAAACCTTGTGAAGTATGACATCCCCTACCCAGAGGCGATCTTCAACATTGACTACTTCTCCGACAACCCTCATCCTTTTTTCTCACTGGCCAAGGAGCTTTATCCCGGATACCACCGTCCCAATTACGTGCACTATTTTATTCGTATGCTGCATCAGAAGGGCCTGCTGCTCCGCATGTACACTCAAAACATCGATGGACTTGAAAATTGTGAGATTAGTGGCTTTTCAAATAAGAACGTTCAGGCAATAAGTTGATGATTAAATCAATTACCTCAATTAAATGTGATCTTTTTTTGAAGATGGAATTTACCATGTGTGGTTTTTAAAGTGATGCCTTACCGTCTTCCCCTCAGTGTGCGGTATACCAGATGACAAGCTCGTGGAGGCTCATGGGAGTTTTGCAACTGCTGCCTGCCACCTTTGCTATACACCATATTCTGCAGAGGAGGCCAAGGTAATATACAACATAAAATCTAAAGTAAACAATGCAACAAATTCGACTGAATACATGGTGCTCAAAGAATGCTGATCTTTTTTATTCATTGCACAAGCAAAATTGTAAGTTACTTACTTGCATATCTTCCCTTTCTCTTCCACATCAGCAAGCTATAATGAATGACAAAATTCCCATCTGTACATTTTGTGCCGGAGCTGTAAAACCTAACGTTGTCTTCTTTGGAGAAGATTTGCCAGAGAAGTACTTTCAGCATGCTGAAGATTTCCCAAAAGCAGACCTTCTCATGATCTTGGGCACATCTTTAAAGGTGAGTTTTACATGTTAAAATGACAGAATATCAGCACTAGGAAACTGTAGACATGTTGTTTTTGTAACAAGCATTGTAAATCGAAATCTAGTTTGTGTACAATTGACTATATAAAGATTCATGTCGAAGTTAAAGGGATAGTTCACCCAATAAAAATTCTGTCATCATTTACTCACCCTCTTGTCATTTCAAATTACTTTCTTTCTTCTGCAGAACACAAAAGAAGATATTTTGAAGAATGTTGTTAACTGGCCCCCATTCACTTGCACTGATTTTGTGTCCATACAATAGAAGTGAATGGGGGCCAGTGCTGTTCCGTTACCAACTTTTTTCAAAATATCTTCTTTTGTGTTCTGTGGAAGAAAGAAAGTCATTAAGGTTTGAAATGGGTGAATAAATGATGACAGAATTTTCTTTTTTGTGTGAACTATCACTTCAACATAGCAGTAAATCACGGTAATGTAATGATACAATTACAGATTGAGCCGTTTGCCAGCCTGGTAAACACTGTAAAGTCCACGGTCCCTCGTCTGCTGTTGAACCGTGATCCAGTCGGGCCCTTTGAACGGCGTCCCCTGAAGAGGGGGGACTATATGGAACTGGGAGATCTTGTAGATTCTGTCCAAAAATTTGCAGACATCCTGGGGTGGCATTCTGAGATCCAGCACCTGATGAACTGTCATGAAAACGCACTGTTTTGTAATACTGACCCCAACAGCGGTGAAAACAGTGACTCCTCAGAGACGGACAGCAGGATCTCTGATTCTTCTGGACCAAGTAACTAATAACAACCATTCTAAGACCTTCTGTATGTTTAAAATATACACATGACACTGATTGTGAAAATGTTAACCGGGAAGGGTTCAAAACCCACCCACGCAATATTTATGTTACTTTTTTATTCTGTAATGGTATTCTATTGGGCATGTTTATTCTTATCATGTAGATTGTCTGTTTGTAGCAATGTTTTTATTTAAACGTGGTCAGTTTGGTTCTAGGTGGGTCTAAACTCTTTTTCATAGCAAAGCCATCAGGAAATAGTGGATGATATCTGAGTTGTAGCTGCTGCTGATTTAGATGTAAAACCCACCATCTAAACATCTTCAAAGATTTAAAGAAAACTCCTAGCATCTTGTATACGCATGGTCTTCAGAATAACTTTCATGTGTCTTCTGCACATCCCAACATTAACTTCAATTTTCTTTTGCCACTTTAATGGAGGAATTACTTTTTACTGTTGATGTTCATAGTTCATAGACACAGCACTTAATAAAGCAATATTAAACACTTAAATGTTACCTTTTAAAGGCTCATTTAACATTCTATAAACTAGATAATTTTGTTTGTTTGTTTAAAAAGTGTTATCAATGCAAAAAGAGGCAATGTGAGTGATATGGATTGGAGTTAGTTTTTGTTCAGTAGTTGTGGGTCATTTGGAAGTTGGCGAGTCTTGGCTCGGCCCCATTGGGAAGACAGTGGTAAATTAGCATGGGAAGCTTGACCTCCCAAGTGTGCAGTGCCCCCACTGTGTGTTTTCACAGGCTCCCACCCCCCCAAATCTCTAATAAATATCTTTGCTCAGCAACAAAGAACCCCAATATCCTGCTGCTGTTTGGAAGAGTGTGTGAGGTTCTGCGTATGAGAACGGTTGTAAATGCAATTTCATTTTGCACAGGATCAGTGAAGTATGTTGTAATCATCAAACTGTTATTGAATCCGTATGTATGCTTAAACACTTCAGCCCATGTGTTTTATTCCTATATGCAGTTTGTCATGTTTGCATTGGTTAAAGTTACATGGAGAAAAGTGTAAAAAGTGTTTACCAGCTGTTTTGGAACCATGGAACTATTACATTTTGCTTTAAGTGGGATCATAGGGCTTACTGTATCAATAGAACATAACCCTATAATGGCTAGATTAAGCACGAGTTTGTTAAATCGTTTTGTCATTCGTGTGTTGTTGTTGTTGTTGTTTTATTAAAATGCTGCTTTTTATGTTCGTTACATGTTTTTAGAAAACAAGACCGTATTTAATAAAGAATATTCAAAGCACATTTTGGGTTTGTCTTTTCTACATTGGACTTTTTGTTGAACAAATGACTAACAGCTCCAGTTTCCATTTTATATCCATTACACAAATTTTGTGTCTCTGTATTAACAAAGTATAGATTTTGTTGAAAATCTATACTAAAGCATTTTTACTTTTTTATTGAAGTCATATTTCACAATAAAGCTAATTTAATATAAGACCCAGAATTAAGCTACTGAAGTGACTTAATATTCAAGATCTGTATAGTCAAGAAAACATTATACTAATCTCTCACACACACACACACACACACACACACAAGTATTTTCAAACAAAGGATAATACACAGTTTTTATTGCAAATGATTGTCAAGATGAATCAAGAGAAAACCATAAACAAGGTTTTACAAAGCTCTGTTATTCTGTTTTTGTTTGATTTACAATAGTGGTAATAGAAGATGAAGGTATTCACAACCTTTGGTCGCAGTCTTTAAATCAGATAATCAACATAAATATTTAAAAAATCTGAAGTTTATTTTAACATGCTTTATCTTGGGTAGAAAACGGAAATTCCTTTATTAGAAAAAGGGCAAACAATCTACATTCTGTAGTGCATTGACAGAAAGTGAAAGTAAAAAAATGAGTATACAGAAAAATATGCTAAAAATAATATAAAACAGAGGCCAGATATGAGTGTAAAACCTGAGGCATACAGTATAACTGGCTACACAAAAAGAAAAACCTGAAAAGTAAAAATCTGAGTGTAAAAATAACCATGTCTCAATGCAAGTTATTTCATGGCTTGTCTTGGCATGTAACATTTCAAAACACATGTATAACAGATTTTTAAGGGATACATGTAAGGCAGCAACAGTTACAGTTCTCATGTGTCATCTGAGCCACAGATTGTAATAACAAATACAAACAGCTTTGAACATCGAGTCTTGAGGACAATAGATTCCTTAGAACATGAACCTATTTGAGAGCCACTTCATAGACAAGTGAAAAAGTATATAACTTACGACCTAACAGTAATTTATTTTGTGTTCTGATATCTTATAACATTAAAATCTTTCTTTAATATTGACCAGATACCTATTAAACCAATTTTCTCCTTCTTCACTCTGTTAATTATGTACTGTTTATCACACAAGCTTCCATTAGAGAGGCATGTAGCCTACTTCTGCAGCAAAATAATAATCTTGGTCATAAATAACTGTGCACAGGACAGTTTGTGAGTAAGGCGGCAGTTCGCGCCGGTCTGCAGGCTTTGCCTTGAAGGCTTTCTGTGAGTAGAGCATCTGCTAGTCTGAGTCCGAGTCGCTGGGTGGTGGACAGCATCCATGGATGGTCTCCCCTAGAGGCGCTAGAGTGCCATCCTTCCTCACTCCCATTGGCCTGATTAGTTCTGTCCTGTAGAGAAAGTACAGCGCTCAGACATTAATTACTAATCCCAACTAGTTTCAGTGCAGTTCATTTTCTTTCTGTGGCTATATCATGAACATCTGTGCATGCAGTACTTTGCATGTTGTGTACTATGAGTACTTTGCATGTCCATGTGACATGCAAAGAATCAGGAAGGTGCAAAAACCATCGCTAACACTTCTATAGTCTTCTATTTTGTACAGAGTTTTTAATGTCTATAAAATAGGGAATGTGTTTTGAATTTCCAACTAAATTCCAAAATTTGATTTGAATTGAGGTCACAAACAAGAAACAGAATTGCATATGAAATTTAAATGTTAAAAAAATTAAAAGTATAAATAAAAAATACTGAAGTAAAACGTCTGTTCATTTCAACTTAATAAACAATGTGTTACTTGTTAGAAAGTTTATAAATAGATTTAAAGTTCGAAGGATTCATAATAGTTGAGGAATAAAACACCAGAATATTGCTGGTTTATTGCGGTATTCTGTATGTCCAAAACAAATCGCACCAAAACAGAGGATCGATAAAAAACTCTATTTACCCTACAGGTTCATTGTGCTCACGTCTTGTCAACTTTTTCAGACGGCTAATTTGTCACCACAATCCACCTGCTCTTTGAAAGAAACCCTTTGTACTGACCATTGTAGCTGGCCTCTAAAGAGGCCTGTTGATGTGTAGAACATCTTTCTTTGCCTTTACATCTGGCCGCATAAGAGTCTTGGAACCACAACCCTAAAGACACCCCTCCAAACATGCTCCCCAATCCCAAAGCGGGATCCCAATCCCCCCGGCCCTGCAGTTTAATTACGGGATCAGTGCTCATTCTAATCTCTTCAAAGCCTCGGCAGCTTCTCCACGCTAATCCAATTATATCTGCACTGTGTGTCACCAGTGTATTATCCAATCAAAGCACGGCCAAAGATGATCTATAAGGGCATTATCCAATCGGAGCTGGCGGAAATGCTCTTTTGCATTCCTTTATGGAATTCAAACACAGATAAACTTTTCATTCAAAGCTATTAAAAAAGTTAGTTAACAGTAAATAGGAAAATTCTTTTTTTTATTACTATTTTAACAAAAAAGTTAAATAAGTAGAAAGCCAAATGTTCAGAATAAAACAATAGGTTGTGTGTTCCATTTTTTTTATCTAGATTTACAGGGCTGTACTGCATAGCTGGCCACAAAAGAACTTGTTGATGTCAAGCGCACGTCAAGATGAGTAATAACAGACTAAACGAAGATAACTCACATGACAAGAGGACACAAGGGCATTTCCTTCAAGTCCCTCACAAAACAATAACAATAAACAATATTTTATCTAGTCGCCAACAGCACCTGATATGATAAACGGCATGAACACAGTTTGCTGTATTTGTGTGTTTAAAGTGATATCATTTTTATTTTTGGGTGAACTGTCATCATTTACTCACCCTACTGACTTTCTTTATTCCTCAGAACACAAAAGAAGATATTTTGAAGAGTGTTGTTAACTGGCCCTCATTCACTTGCATTGGTTTTGTGTCCATACAATTGAAGTGAATGGGGCCCAGTGCTGTCGGTTACCAACTTTCTTTGAAATATCTTCTTTTGTGTTCTGCGGAAGAAATAAAGTCCTACAGGTTTAAAATGACAAGAAGGTGAGTAAATGATGACAGAATTTTCATTTTTGGGTGAACTATCACTAAGCAAATCTCTGCATTTGTGTTTGGCCAAATTTGAAAAAACAAACATTTTAACAGGTTCGTATGAGGTTAAATTGTAAAGCTAAGAGACAGAAAATCATATCAGCCTGGTATGAAAACAAATGGAAGTGTATGGGATGTTCTCTCTAATGTAGAGTTTGTGTATACTGGGGGTGGAGAGTCATTGCTAATTGGACAACAAGTCAAGCAGCAGACATGGGGTGGGACATTCCTGCATGGACATGTTGCGTCTCCCCAGCAGCCATAGTGGGGAGCACCAGTGACTGGTGTCCCTCTGCCCTCCCTCTCCTCCCTCATCTTGATGAAGCGAAAGGAAACGAGGATCCATTCTAAAGACAGGAATCTGCCTCTCTTGGGCACACGCTGCTCATTATGGTTCAAACAACCTATGGATGGACAATGGCAAGTCCTCTTGTGTTTGGAAACGTATTTAACATCTCTCATCGTACAGACACACACAACACCTAATTGAGCCTGTGTCTCAAGCCACTTCATGCCCAAGGACAATGCCTGGCACCTTAGCTGAATACAGCAAGCGGCATTTGAAAGAAAAACACGAATATTTATTACAAAACCAGCGTACAATGAGTCAGAGCCCACGATCCCACTGTGTGCACCAATTAGCTGGTAATTAATGCACTGGCCAGTCGGTGCGCATTGACTCCTGTTGAATGCGGAAGCGCGGAGGAAGGCCGGCTGTAAATGAGGCAGAGGACGGTGGTGGAGATTCTTGCCTTAATGAAGCTGTTGGTAAGGAGCGTGAGGAGAGCAACGCCACGGCACCTCTCTCCGGTGAAACGCTAGCGGTTGCTTAGGAAAAGGTCAATGCGAATGTGGCCTGGCACGTACTGAACCTCTGACAAAGGCAACAAGAAAATTAACACAATGCTTTTACCTTTATCTAGCGAAGAACGGCATTGCAAGCCGATGAAAAATAGAAAAAGCAATTAACAGTGATTTTAATGAGAAATGCAATGAGGAAATTATATAAAAATCAGTCGAGACATGCAATCTTAAGTACGCAAAGCAAAAACCTGTCAAAATGATTGCGATACAGACAAGGTTGTCAAAGCTCCTAATATGATTTTCTAATATTTATACTTTTCTATTAAACAGCTTAATATAATATACAGCAAATTACCATTTTCAGTTTTTCTGAATTTACTATTTATGCGTTTAGGTAAAATGATCATTTTTGTTTCATTCTGTGAACTACTAACAATATTTCTCCCAAATTTCAAACAAAAACATTGCTTCTATTTGCATTTTCTTGCAGAAAATGACAACTGGAGAATAACAGATGCTCTGTATTTTTTCAGACGTCAAATACTACCAAAGAGAACAAGTTCATATTCACTTGAGCAATACAACAGTAATAATTGTACATGTATTTAGGAAAAGTTCAAAAAAATGTTTTATGTGATTTTAATCACAGTTTTCATGTGTCTTGTCATGCTGTCAGTCTTTCACGTAATGCTGTTGTATGACTGTATGTCACTCCTGAGGTTTGATTTTGTTCAAATTCAATAGACACTGTACTGGAATAGCCACAAAACTTCTAGAAATGCTGATTAAATAGAAACTTGAGATAGTCTCTTATTTTTTTCTGTGGCTGTATATACTATTCACATATTCATTTAGATTAAACTCTATAAGCCCAAAATCCTATCTTGCTTGTGCACCAATTTAAAAACATTTTTGGGGGTACCACAAATATAAAAATGAAGTTTTGGAACATCAGTACAGTTGTGGATTACAGGTCACAAAGTCTCACCTTGATAATTCATCAATCATATGTACAAGTTTCTGTGCTTCATATTCCTTCTGTTCCTCTGTCATCTCGTCCATGGGGTTAGGCATTGGGTGCTCTATGTGACCCGTGATGGGATTAATGCTGAAAACACAAGAGCAAAACATTAAAAATCCTTTTCAATTTTTTTCAGGAGAAAAAGATATCAGCATCTATTGAACGCACTTACAATGGTTTGGCTGACTTGTATTCTTCAGTGTCGGAGTCTTCATCAGATGAGTACTCCGTCTCACCTCTGCCACCAGCCAGCAACCCTCGCGCCATCAGCAGGCCAGCAGCGTTACCATAACCAGTGTACTTCAACAGATTATCCACTGCACCAGACGAAACACAAGACAAGATAAAGTGTAACCAACTACACATAAAATGATTCCTGAAACTTACATCATGCAATTGGACTCACCGCTCTCTTTGCACAGCACAAACAGAAACTCAGCAGCCCCCTGTTTTACAGCCATGTCTATATGCGTCATGAGACGCACCAATTTGTTCCGAACAGTGCAGCCAATTTCTGGTCTTTCATTCACATCCTTCAGAGGTGGCAACACCTGGGTATTAGCAAAGCAAGACGTTACATTTAATAAGCAAATGAAGACTAGCTAAAGCACTAGCAAAAAAGCTAAATCTCATGAGTAGACTTCAGGTTCGAGAGCAGTGAGTTACACCAAGCATGGACTCAACCCTGCACCTGGGTCTTGAGGCATCTGCGGATTTCCCTGTGGTATCTGGAGCTCTCCGTCATCAGGCTCAGCACGGGTGTCAGGCCTTCTTTGTAGTTGGACCCCTGCGTGAATAAACACACACTGATACACCGATACAACAAAGAAGCGGTTTAGGAAGGTTGCATTTGTTTCTGGTGCCCTACCTTGTCTATCCTCCTCTCCATGAAATCTAGCAGCACCTGCACCACGTCTAAGTTTTTCCCACCGTACTTTTCCAGTCCACCTTGGACGGGGACGTCTATGAGTACATCCAGACACTGTACTGGAAGGTTACTCAGGAGATTTATAGCATGACTAAAACAGAGACCAAATAAAAAATCTAAATACGAGTTGAGTTTTTCAATGTCCGGCTGCGTCACAAAAACCAACAGGCTATCATGTGGAGGCACCACATGTAAATAGTTAGTAAATATTTGCATGCCACTCTCATTTATACATTTTATGATGTTCTCTGACTCAAAACAGAATTAAACTCAAGTCACATTCTAGGAATTTGTTGTCGACAGACGTGAACGGGCATTCTGAAATTCACAGAGAGAAGGGAAAGCTTCATTTGAATAACAATGGCACATCTACTGACCGAGACAGCACATTCAGTGCACTTTGTTAATGGGGGAGCGTAGAGTTAGTCATTTTTGAGTGCTGTAGAATGCATTGAGAGAAGGTAGCATTCCACAAGTGTGAAAGGACTGATGACTGCGCCACCACCAACACAATGAGTCAAGCCCAAATAAACGGAGGGGAGTTTCAGAATGCGTGGAGCTGTCTCGACAGGGCAAAGGGGTGTGTCATTAATCACTCAGACATCTCGCCATTTGCATTCACCTCACTTGCATTTCTTTTCCTTTCTGGAACCTTTACTTTATAAAGTACTTTTTCTGGGGTTTGAGCCAGTTTAAAGGTCCAGTGTTGAAATTTAGCAGCATAGCGGTGAGGTTGCGAACTGAAACCGACGGCTCACTACACCACTCCCCCTGCCTTTCAAAGCACTACGGTGGCTGACACAGGACAAAGATGTTGTCATGTTTTCGCTAATTGGGCCAAAGGAGATAACATATTTACAAAACGCGCTCTGTAGACCAGTTTGTCCGTTTAGGGCTACTGTAGAAACAACACGGCGAATTCAAAGTAAGGGGACCCACGGTGTATGTAGATAGAAATAGCTCATTCTAAGGTAATAAAAACATAACGCTTCATAATGTAAGCTCTTTATACACCTCTGAAGACATAGTTATGTATATTATATTGCATTTCTGTATATTATATTGCATTACACATTGGACCTTTGCACCAGCCTACCAAGGCAAATTCCTCGTACATGTGAACTCATTGTACTTGGCAACAGACGATTCTGATTCTGATTAAACAGACACCAAGTAAACAACAGCCTAGCTGGATTTAACCGCACCTGTGAGCCTCCTCTGTTTTATCTTCTGTATGTGTCTTCAGCATCAGGAGGTGACGCATGATGCCTACCACAAGGCGAAGTTGATGCTCATTATCCTATCAAAAAAAATTTGAGGTATTAAAGCATTCGGATTACAACTGCAAATCAGATTAAAGGGATAAATATCAATGTCATTTGTCTATACTTCTTGTACAAATACTACTACTGCAAGAATGAGGAGACGAGTACTCCTGCAACGTCACATTTTAATATAGCTCGATAGTATGATAAAACTAAAAACAGCACTACAACCTGAATAAAGATAAAACCGGCTTTGTCCTTTTAACACAACCCCTTAAACTCCTTTTAGTGGAGGCAAGAGCACTGGCTCCTTTCAACATCAATTATTCAACAGCAGTATAACAGGCAACTGAGGACCTGCAATATCTTTCCTCCTTTCTTTTGTGTGTTATACACAGCAGATTAAATACCTGAAAATGACATTATAAAATAAGAATGCGTATTTTCTATAAATACTGTTGCTCACCTCATCACTGGAGTCAGACATAGTGATGTTAAACAGAGCTTTAAGGGCTTCCATGGCACGCTCATTGTTCTCTAGTGAAATGGGCGGGGCATCTGGGTCAGGGGGCGCAACCTCATACGGCCCCACCCAGCGCACATCAAGGGTGCGTTCCAGCACATCAGTAAGCAGCCTCAAAGCACCCGCCTCCTTCCTCAGAGTGCAACGTACATCCGTCCGTAGGGCTGAGAGCAAAAACAGCAACCGTAGGGAGAACAGTCCCACCTCATGATGGGCGGAGCTAAGCGAATGCAACCTGGCACACAGGCCCTCTGCCAGCTGAACGTCAGCTCCTACTTGCTGTGCCGCTACGCTGTTGAACACCACGTTACACAGGCACTTAAGAGCCTCCACCACAACCCTCTCTTCCTCTCCTGACTGAGCATCCTCAAATGGTTCTCCGTCATCGCCCAACGCACGAATCCGAGCCAGACCAACTAGGGTGAGGATGCCCTTCCGGGTGGCTACAGGTCCCAGAACACTCTTGTCTCTGGAAAGGATGCGCATGGTCTCCAAGCAGGTGCTTTGGCAGAGTGGTCGAGCTGACCGACGGAGCACTGTAAGCAGGCCATGACACAACTTCTGCAAAGAAAAAAAGCACAGCATTTAGCAATTATTTAAATGCATCGGCCATAAGATACTTACTACATAAACCAGCCTAAACAAAAAACATCGGTGGTGCGATATGATAGATAGAAACAAATAATAAATGTGTTACTCACAATTCGTACATCCGCCTCTTTGTGGTCAAAGGAAAATGTGTGGCTGTTCTGAAATGAAAAGCAAGCATGACAACAATATCAATATGGGATGCATGGACCTTTCTCAAACCATGTAGATGTAAACATTTAAATTTCTTTAGAAAGCAGATCAGTAAAAATTTAAGGAAAATGGATGAAGGCTGAATTGCAAACCTAGCTAAACTTATACAGGCCTTTAAGGCAATTGAAAAATATTTTACCCCCAAAAATTATTTTACTATTTAAATATATCTTACTTCTGTCATTTCAAACCGGTTTAAAAAGATAACCAAATAACACTGGCTCCCATTGACTTCCACTGTATGGACAAAACCACTGAGACTTTTCTTAAAAATATATTTTGTGTTCACAGATGGAAGTCATACAGGTTTCTTTTGAAACAACATGACCGTGAATAACTGACAGAATGTTTTATTTTGGGGTAAACTATCTCTTTAACAGACAAACCAGTATCACACAATAATAATAATTAAAAGATTTCCTACAGCGTTAGGTGTGACAGCTCTGTCACCTTCCACAAGCATTGCTACTTCAGCTTTTGTGAGTTAAATCATTCGAACCAACTGCTCATTTCCACTGAATAACCGGTTTTCTCCTAATTGTAACAGCAATAAAGCAAATGTAGTTTAGAACAGTAACGTTAAGTTAAAGTTTGTAATTTGGCTAACAGCTGGAGGATGCTAGTTCACTGTCCCAGATTATATTGACAAATGACTCGTCCCACTGTCTACAAAATATATGCGAAATACATGTTTAAATAGCTCACAAACAAATAAATTTGCCTCAGAAATAAACACTCATCAATTCACACAGCGGCTAATACGCCGGGCTAACACGCTAACATCGACACTGCTAGCGCGCACATAACTTACAGTATCATTTAGCAAGTGAGCTAACAGCAGGAAATCCTTTTTACCTCTGTGTTATACTTCTGCAAAAGCTTTTCAACTGTTTCATCATCTCCACCGTCGATCTCCGACAGAATAACGCTTAGATTCATCTCTGAATGTTGCCTGTTCGACTAGTAAAACTGACAGTCCTTCTTACAACAACAACAACAGTTGAATGGGAATTACACGCATCCTCCCTCCCCCTCCCCCTCTCTCTCTCTCTCTCTCTCTCATATGATCAACTTTCACCCGTCAATCGTCACCCTTACGAAAATTTACCTTTTTTGTGGTAGAAGTGTAGTAACCATGTTTTTTTTGGTGCATTGATTACTTAGGGCAAAACCATGGTTTTACTACAGTAACCATCGTTTACTATGGTTTTTACAAAAAACGTGGTTTTCAAAACCATGGTTATTTTGTGATAACCATTGTTTTACTACAGTAACCATGTTTTTTGGGTTTTAACTGTAGTAAAACCATGGTTTTTCAATTTTAACTGTAGTAAAACCATGGTAAATTTTCGTAAGGGGCATGACATGACACGATATGACCACATGACATGTCAATCTACAATCCTGTTGTTTTTACTTTAGACTTCATTTTCAATAAACCATTTAAATTGTTTACTGATTCAAACAATTATTAGGATAATAATAATACAATTAGGTAGGCTGACCCTTGTTAAATGCTTAGGGTAAATTGTCTGAATTTGCGATTAAATTTTCTGAGGAACCTAACCAGCATTTACAATAATATTTAAAATGATGTGCTATAGTTATACAGTAAATAATGCATAATCTAGTGCTTATTTCTGAAAACGCTTAGACAGATTTGGCTTCACTCTATCCTGTTAAATATCACGTTCTCTTGCATTGAACTGCACAGACAAAGCTAGCACACGTTTTACGGTTCTGCTAAACATCTCAGAAAGAGCAGTTTTACATCCCTTCTAAATCATTTAACAGCAGACGTCTCCGAGACCTATTGCATATAAGCAAACTATGTCAATGCAGATGTCTGCCATTTATTCATTAAAGTACTTTGAAAAAGTACACTTTAAATACTTCGCTTTTGCTAAGGATTTAAATGCTTTTAAATGCGTTGTTTTGGTGCTTTTTTAAGTTTTGAGAAGTTAAAGAGTCACTAAACAAAATGCATTGATGGATTCAAGGAGAAGCATGCAAGTATCAAAGTGTGATGACCTATATGAATCTAAAAGCTTATAGGCCTATACCAAAGATTTCTGAGGTGATGAGACGTGTCCATGCTGCTCCTGTTAGAAAAGTTTTTATTGGCATGTACAATCAAATGAAGTTTTGAAAATATATTGCAAACACATAAGTTAACAATCATCGAGTATCATAAAGCACATAGGCTAATAAAGACACACTGGAAATCGGATTTAAAAAAATCTTTATGTGGCAACAAATATTCCACATTATATCATTTACATGGTAACAGCTGTCACCACAGAAGTTACCGAGTGCTTTTATTTACAAGAGAAAGTGACTAAAAACAATAATAAATGTTACATTTTCATATTCTTTCCTTTTTATTCCTACCCATAGGGTAATAGGTCCACAGTACCTTTGAGTGCATTCGAAAAACACACAAACCTAGGTTAAAACTTTGTCGGTTTCTAAATTATACAAAACAGGATATACAGTTCAAACACAGATACACAATGCAGAGGGACACAATGTTACAAAGCTACAGAAAAGATCACTAATGTTCTCCCGCAGCGCGTGTAACAAAGAGCACAAGCCGAAGTTTCTGAGTTGTACAGAGCTGGGGTAATTATGACAAATCTGATCTTCATATACGCATGCAACACATTATTGGCCATTTGCTCGATCTCCTGACGTCTACATTCTGGCTTCTAGCCAAAGGGTGTTCTGGGATCAAACTTAAGGCATTTCTTCCTGGTTGCTGCTGAGAATTTGTTTACACTATAGAGAAACTGCACACTTTGAATTGACGTTAACAAGGGCTCAAAAGGGGAAGTCATCTGACGTCAAACACCCAACCTGCGTGAGATGCGTATGTTTGTCTCACTCTGAAACAAGGTCGGTGAGAGTTTAAAAGTTTAATATGCTCTTTAGGGAGATAAATGAGAAATAAAAGGGGGTGAAGGCACAATTGGGATACTGCCTTTTGCACTCTCACAATGATTGCGCTTCAAAGAGTTTCATTGGCAGTTTTCACTGTAAACACTGATCACATCAATAAACAAATCTCGGGAGACACAATCTCATTCCAGCACAGATACATTCTCTGTAATCATGTTAAATACGAGTCGCCATTGGTTTGTCCATCCAGCTTTCTACATGCACACTTCTGTCGACGCACTCCAGTAGTCCTGGACGAAACTCAGGGAGGGCAGAAATCATTTTGCCCACCCTGTCGTGGCCTCCCCGTTTATATAGGCAAATCCTGGAAAATGTTGTGCATGTTCATATTCAGAGTTGCTACGTGGGGCAAGAGGCGAGTACATGTCTCCGGTGGAGCTGTAGCGGGACGTGTGGACAGCAGGGCTGGAGTAACAGCTGTTGGCTGAGGGCACATCTGGCCAGCGTGGGGTCACCGGGGATGAGTGTAAGAGCGGAGAGCCGCTCATTAAACAGGACTCCATTCGTGACATCTGACTGTTGAGTGGGTACTGCAAAACACACAGGAAACCAACATTTAGCAAATGATGCGCATAATGAGTCATCCACATTTTTTATTTCAAGTAAGAACAAGTATTAGTGATGTCTGCCTTAGCACCACTAACTATAGATGATGCAATTCAGAGTCATTCATTCACCTTTAAGTAAAAGATTACTTTAAAGTAAACCTTGTAAAGTAAACAAATATATTTGTTGCTCTGGGTTACGGACGAAAAACAAAGAATCGTGTCTACAAAAAACGTTCTGTCCTTTCTCGGAAGTCAACATAATCTTCATTTGTCTCCTCTGCGTTGGCTTCTTCAGAGTCGAACAAAGCGCAGACATTGTATCCATTTTAAGTTGACGGAAAATAAGTGGAAGTTAAAATCTATGACCGCTCTACAAATAGAAACCATCCACAGTCAGGGCCTTCATGAAGGGTTATGGCACGGAAAAGAAAGTCAGGCGGGGTCAGAGACCCAGATGTGTCGTTTGGTGACCTCTTGATCGCGCAGAGAAAAGAGACCATTGAATAACAATATTTTAATACACGCTTTCCGTCTTCGGTTACTGGTTGAGCGGTTGGTGAAGAGAGGAGAGAAAGCTGGTGGGGGAAGGAGGAGGTCTGGGTTCTAGCCAGCCCACCTTTCAGTGTTTGCATCCGCTGCAGTGTGAAGGGGAATTCAGCAACACTGCTTCAGAATCTCTGAGGTCCAGCTGATCTCCCATTACAAAGACAGGCCGGGCCGGAGAGCTCTTGACAGGAAATTACCATCACACCCACTTTGACTTTCAATACGAGTGACACGGGCCCCCACCTCTCCATCCACATCCACAAACAGTTTCATTTTACTATTCACCCGGTTTCTGTCACCACCACGATATAGACTATCCAACATTCAACCTCTCTCTTTCCAATGTAAAAACTGCATTAAAAAAGAAAATCCTATAGTCTGGTATGTTGACAACTCACAATCTGATAAAAAAATCTAAATTAGGCCGATCAAGATTTACAGACAACATTGAACTTTTTTTGCAAACTTTCCTTTTCTAGTTAATTCTTGTTGCAAAACACCTGCATTGACAATTTAGTTCATTCTTGCAAAGTTGGTAATGACAACATTTTAAAATTAAGCTATCTACAAGATATCCGAGGTTTAACAAAGAAAATTAACTAAGCTGTCACTTTTTGTATTTAGAAGTGAATACACTTTAAATACATATGCTAAATGGCCAGTATTTCTGAGCTTATTATCCCGTTGTGTGTAAAGTTAAGAACACATTATCCATCCTTAGACATCTGTGGATAACAGTTACCAACACATTTCACATGCTAATGACTGTAATGCATTAACCACCATTCACATTCATACACTCAGTTACCCTCAGCATTCTTCCCTCAGTTACAAACCTTGTACATGACACAAGGACAGAATACACTTCCACTATAAATACTGCAGAATACACACTTATTAACTTCAGCTGGTGTGCTTGATTATAAACCGTGTATTGTGAAATCTGTAGTATAAAAAGGTATGATAAATGGATTTTATTTTGAAATCCACTGATTTGATGGTATGATAAAAAGTGACATTTTACCAATTTGGTAAAACAGCCCAATTTAAGAACCAGCAATGTAACCACATGATACTTGGTTATCATTCCAATAGCTCAATTGGTAGAGCATGTGCCTGCAACACCAAAGTCATGGGTTCATTTCTGGCGGATGGATGCACTGATAAAACATGCTGTATAGGTTGAATACAATGTAAGCCACTTTGGACAAAAACAAATGTAGTGTGTCAAGTAGGAGGTGCCTGACCTGTGCAGAGGTACGGTATGAAGAATAGTGCAGAGGGGTGGGCAGCCCTGGCTCGTGGCTCAGACTTGAATATTGACTCTGGAGGGTGTGATGTTGGTTTGCGTAGCTGCTGTAATTATAGCTGCCAGTATACCTGAAGACGAGAGTAGGTTAAATCTGTCCAAACGTTTGATAACTTAAGGTGACTAGTCTCCACCCAAACAGATGGTTAAATGGAATTCATGATTTGTTTGCTCACCCGTGCTCATCTCTATGTGGGTAAACCGGAATCCGGTGAGCAGGGGAGGGGGTGTGTACAGGGGGTCCGCCTCGCATACAGGAAAGCTGGGATCCAGTCTCAGGTGGGCTGCCACCTGAAGTTGTCACTGTGTATGTAAGGGACCAGGTATATGACTGAACAGCTCCTGGCACATACACAGACATAAATATACAGAGAAACGTGTTTGGCCTGTTAGTTTTTTGCCCTTTCTGTGACATATTAATAAATTAACCATGGGAACAGTGCTGATAGAAGTGTTGACCGTAAGCTCAATGATGGCAATCAGTAATCAGTTTGGGGTCAGTTGTACATCATTTACCTGCTGTAGCAGGAACGCCTGGATACTCCGGGGACTGGGCTGAATTGGGGGAACCCGCTGCAGGTACTTCCGCAGAATGAACGGATTTGGCGGGAGAGCAGGGTTCAGGTGATGTGGATGTGGAGCCCATCAGCATCAGCTCCTCCCCGGTATCTGCTGTAGTAGTCCAAAACAAAAAGCAAAAAGTTCACAAATCTCTGTCTGATTTTTGTAAGTTATTATTTCAGCTCGCCTTTGCAGTATGTGAGTGCCACAATATAGAAATAGAAAATTAATCTTACCTGGTGCACCCTCCCCTTTCATAGCTCTCATAAGCTCATTGGCTCTTTCTTGGCAGTGCAGAGACTCAAGCAGGTACAGCACGTAGTCATCAAACATGAGATGAATCAAATGAAATGAGCCTGTAAATGCAAACAACCCGATGTACTATAAAGCGTAATGATATATCCTGCAAAATTAAAAATCCCAAGACTAGCACAACATTGAATGCAATTCAAATCAGAACCTCTTCGAGCTTCAAGTGTACACAAATAACTTCATACCGTTATTGGCACAATATTGACATCTTTAATATACTCAACTTAGACGTGTTTAGTCATTAAACAGAGGTAAAAAACCATTCGACCAGTTATTCAAAATAGTAAGAACTCACTAGAAGCATCAACAAACAAGCAGTTTTAAACTCTAGAGAGTCACTGAAGCATATGATGCTTTGAGCACATGCCCTGAATGAGAGCGGGGAGGAAGAATTCATAAGGAACATGGCACAATCCTCGCATTGTGTTAGTAACTCCAGCCGCTATGTGCATAATAAACATTGCTGCTATTCAGCGGACTGGGCGCAATACTGCCTGGTCATAAAATGGGAAGAAGGGGGAAAGACTTGGTGGGGGTTACCCTTTGTTAATTAGCTGTTTTGTACAGAGCGTTGCATTATCAAAACATTGCGACCAGCTGTGCCTTTGATATTCACAGACAGAGCAGATAGGGAGGGGGTCTTATACCTATTTTATCGCCCTTCTTTCTGTTACTTTGCCATAGATGGCTAGGTGGTGTACGCCAAGAGTAAGCAAGGCTGACATCTTAGATAAAGGTTAACAAAAATGTTGTGGACAGACAAACTTTTACTCTGGCTTTGAAACAAGTAAAAATAAAAGTAGATCACTTTTGGTCATACATGCAATGCCACATTCAACATCATGGACAGGATGATCACAAGACAGTTGCAGTTTAGATTGACTCACCAAAGCTAGGTGCGCTATGCAACGTCATGTCGCGGATAACCCTGGTCCCAAAACACGACCACATGAGCAGGAACTGCTGTGCTACCCTCTTCAGACATCCGGGTCTCTTCCCCGCCACCTAAAGTGAACATTACCATGAGAAAAGCCCAGGGGAAGGCACAGGGGCCTTAAGCTTTGGGTTCATAGTGGGGCCTAGCCCCCAAGAACGAAAAACATGTCAACAAGTCAACTATTTGATTTGCCCCTAGGGAAACACCCTCCCATTGAACTATTGTCTGGTAGGTAGTGAAAGTTTCTATGGCAACCAGATTTACAAGCCTATATCTGGACTATAATGGGCGCAAGAGAGGCCATGAAGACATCATTAAGTTGGGGAATTGCATAACGAACGGTCTTAAGTACGTTGTGACGGCCTTTACAGTCGCAGGGCTGGACACCTGCAGACTTAGTTTGGTTTGGAAGGACTCACAAATAATGCTTGACAAGGCTGGATTTTATGACAAACTATGTAAAGGTCAAGACAGAGAATATTTTCATGTCAAAATCACACTTAAAGCTTGTCTACATCTTGAAGCAAGATATCTAATTATCATGATAAGTTTCATATTTCTTTTAATATTACATCAGCGTGTATAAGCAACTGTGTATGTTTGTGTTTAACTAACCCTCACGACGCATCTCTCCACCATAGAGTCCAACCATTCAATGTAGGCCTCAATAGGAGACTGATCTTCCAGGAGCCGGTCAAATTCTTGATATACTTTGATAGAAGAGGAAGAAACAGAAAACAGGCAGAGAGATTAACAAAATGTTTTCTGAGTTAGGCAAAAGTTTTTAAGTAAAAAAAGTATATTTGAGGTTAGAGAAAGTCAGAATCCTCTTTTGAGGATGACATGACAGAATCTTTGAACTTTGACCTGATCAGTCATGTGAGGGGTTGATGCTGAAATGAATTTGAAATGCTCCTCAGGGTGTCAGACTGTGAGGGTTAACCTCTCAGTGTCTGTGGTTAAAGCTCGACTCTCATGGTCGTGGGAATGATTCAGCGCCGGCTGACAGCTACTGTGTGAGATCTGATTGGTGCAAAACACCAACCAGCGGGTCTTTCACCACAGCGCCGCATGACAGATCGCAGCAATAACAAAACACGAGTACACTACACTGATTCTGAAACTAGAGAAATAATTCTCGATCAGTCTACCAAACTGATCAGAGGAAGAAAGAACTTTGCCAGGCCTTTGTGAGATAATACTGAAGATAAGACGGATCCTTACATTGGACAATAAGTCTTCTCTGGTCTTCTCTGGAGTCTTCCATTGTATAAAGTGTCTGTTTAGTGATGCTATTCAGATCTACATTTCTCCAGTCCTCCAGCATTTGAAAGGTGATGTCTGCACTGTGGATCACCGTTCGAGAGGCCTGCAAGAGCAAACATGTCTAGTTATAGATTACTGTACCCTATGACCAGTCGTTTAAAATCGTGAAATCTTAAAAACATGTCATACCTGACAGAGATGGTTTAATGATGTTTGTCGCTTAAGTATTTGTGAAAATCGTCTTGACACTGAGGACAGAAATAAAATTTGTGTTTGAAAACAGCCAGCAATGTTTGCAAAAGTATTTTATCTATCGGCACCTACATTCAAACTTTATGTTGCGCAAGTTCTCTGGCAGATCGTGTAGTGCCACCTTCAGCCACTCATCCAACTGTTTGGCAAACTTCCTGATCACCTGAGTGAGGCTTTATGATCAAAATACACAAACAAGAATATACTATAAAGCATCCCATAAATAAACACAGCATTCTGTTTCAATTGACACTCTAAAGACAGTTTTCGTCTGGTGCGAATAAGATTTGAATGATGCATTATTGACAGAAAGGCTATTTACTCTGACGCAAAATTAAAATATCTCATAAATGTGTGGCATCATTGTTACATTCTTTACATTCACGTTGTTAATTAACGTTCAGTAAGTAGCTGGTCAACAGCAAGTATTCATTCATTTAAAAGACAAAATGTGTATTTGACAAAAGAGACGATAGCTCCCCTGGGGCAACAGGCTTGTTATGTTGTTAGATGTGAAACACAAACAAGAAATAAATAAACAACACAAATAAAATATGTGAAATATGACTTTTTTATATGTAGTCTGAAATCACACACCTTTCAGGTAACACAAACAAAAGTGAAAAGAAACTGACATCTGTAAATCTCACCCTACATTTTAGTTTTCATTAAGTATATTATTTTATTCAGATATACAGTATTGTAAAATGGATTTAATGGGTTCTGAACATACTGTATATAGGCCAATGTTGACATATTGTGTGCTCCTGTAGCTTAACTGAGCATAAAGTTAGCAGTTAGCAGGTTCAGTTCCCAAGGAAAATATGAACTGTTAATAAGTAAACTCAAATATAATGTCATATATAAGTTATAACAGTGTCCTGACTATAACAAGTTCAAGAGAGACATAGGCCTACATAAAAAACAATTGTTGCTTTGATAAAAATATAATTAAACATTCAAAATTCACAAAATTTTGTTAAATACTTCTTAGCATCAAGCAAGTTATGAATTTGTCAAGATATGTGGAAATGGTCTCACCTGTCAGGCAGAGCCTGTAGGACCGTGGGCATGAGAACCCCTGAGATGGCCTTGTACAATATGGAGTCACATACACCCACTATGTTCACCACAATGGAAGAGCCCAAGACGGGCAACATGTGAGGTGGCATGCCCTGCCAAAAGTGAAGCAGGAAGCTCTGGACCTGTGCAAGTTCACAGACAAACACATAAATAAATGTTTTGGTAACAATATAATTTCATTCTCCAAACGGTACAGTTAAAGGGATAGTTCACCCTAAAATGAAAATTCTGTCATGAATTACTCACACTCAAGTTGTTCCAAACCTGTATACATTTCTTTGTATAGCTGAACACATAGACATATATTTGGAAGAATGCTTGTAACCAAACAGTTCTGTGTTCATCGGAACAAAGACATTTATTCAGATTGGGAACAACTTTAAGGTCAGTAAACAACGACAGAATTGTTATTTTTGGGTGAACTATCCCTTATCTGCCATCAGCAGAAGAAGAAGCCTCAAAATGCTGCCCTTTCAAAAAAAAAGAGTGTTAGACAAAAATCCTCTTACCTCGTCAAAGTTAGCACGTATGACTGTATCTAATATCCTCTGGCAGTGAGTTCTGTACATCATTATGAATGTTGCGACCTTGTAGAGAAAAAAAGACTAGATTTAAATTGGGTTTATAACACTTTCCCACCGAGAATAATTTACAAAACCACCCGGCTTTAAATGATGTCATACCAAATTCATTCCTGACTCACGGTTAAGCATTGAAATAAAGCTAAAAGACTACTAAAGAAGATAAAAATACCAAAACAACAACAAAAAAGCCTTCACAAACAATGCCTATTGCAAGTCCCAGCCAAACCAGTGTATATAAAGAGGCTTTAAAGATCAGAACTCACAAACCATTTAAAATTACAGGCGCCTTTTTAAAGCGAGACAGCAAGTGCCCATCCTTTGTCCGACGCGAGATCTTATTATCTACTCGAAAGATTAAGAGTTCGCTAGGAACCAACACATAAATCCTTCAGGTCCTCATCTAAATCCAGACCCAGGGAAGGTCCGCCAGACACATGAAAGCATCCAGAGGGGAGGGGGTGGTTGGAGTCAGATGAAGTAGAGGTTAGTGGTTAGTTTTAGTGATCTGTTTACCTTCTCTTCTGGCAGACTGGCGGGCAGATTTAGGTCTTTGACATTTGGAAATTCTGGCAGAAGAGTGCCCAGTTTGGAGCGTGGTGAATATGCCACTGTCTGCTTGGTGACCTCTTTTTTGCCCGTCTCGTTCACCCACGCAGCACCCTTTTTGGAGTACATCACATCGTAGTACTGGGAGCTCTCTTTCACAGCGATGCCATAATAGTGATACCTAATATGGAAGAATGAGTGGCAGGATTCATTGAGTTTATGTTTGTGTTTTGTATATATCACTTTCCTTCTGAAACCCCGTCCAAATTTGCTGTTTTTCAGGAAATGGAAAAAAACATGGAAACTTTTCAATGATTGCATACTGTTGACTTGCAGAGTTGACTTTTTAATATTTTTTTATTGGTTAGATATGTGCAAAATCTAGTGACAAACATAGAGGGTGACTAAAAATAATGATTTATGGCAACAACAATAAAAATGGAGATACAAGGCTTCAGAAGGTCAGCAGCGATATGCAACAGTAGTTTAAACTCTCAGGTAGATAACATTTACATATGGTGTGACTTTTTATGCCTTTTAAATATCCTTATAATTTCCCATATTTTTTATTAACTTTTTTATTTTATTTAAATTTAAAGCTTGACATTAGAGTTAAAGATAAAAAAAATGTGCCTGCACATTACTTTCTTAACAATCCTAAAATTGGTTTTACTTCAATAAAACGGATCAGTTTGGCCGGAAAAAAGCGTCCGGTAAGTAAGACCTCCTTAGATTCTACTGGAAAAGCATTTCAGGTGGAAGCTTTAAACTGGACAAAGGACATCTACTGTGAAAAAGCTTTGAAATATTTACCTTTATTCCATAATATGGACGATAAAGAATAAAGGATAAGTGTGTTCAAAATGTTCGACTTGTAGTTTGAATCAACAGCATTAAAATAATAAAAGAACTTACTTTGACTGGCCTCTGGTTCCTAGTCTTCGTGTGGTTAACTGAGGGAACTGTTGTCTTATTATCTGTTTGGATCATAAAGACGTCAGAATTTCGGTCAGAACTCTTTGGCCACATTTTTCATCACCTAATCACATCACCAGTGTGCTGTTATCTGTTCTAACTGTGACAAAACTATCTTCTCAATCATCTTGTCAGATTCATAACATGTCCGACGACATTTCTTTTCCCCAATCTTTTTTCCCTCTCTCTCTCTCTCTCTCTCTCTCTCTCTCTTTCTCTGCTTTTTGTACACGAGCTCCTTGGTCCGGCTCCCGGTACAGAAAACTTTGCAAACAGTGAAGCTCTCTATTGTGTAGGATGAAAAAAGAGGCCAAGCTGTGAAGTTTCTGTCAGGCTTGGCTTGATAAATGAGCAGACAGGGAGGCAGGTCCAGCTCTCTCTCTTTTTTTTTGTCCTGAATCAATGAAGCCTTCCTAAAGGACACCCCACGCTGCTCCTGCCACTGATCTTACATTCCGCAACATCTCACCCTTCCAAATTTCCTTTAATTACACATTAATCCAGGCCCCCTCTCTTTTTCAATATCCTCCAACAGGACCCGGGGAGAAGGATAAGGGTGTCGGGGGGTGGCTATATGAGTAGGTGGGTTGAGGGGTTGTGGGAACAAGGGTGAACATGTTCATTGTTTATATTGTCCAGCTATGAGTTTGCTGAAGAGGTGTAAGTAAAGACCACTGACTGTGGCTCTTCGTAATACCCTGAATTATGTCATACTTTTTTTCAACAGATGTTCTCCTTCCCATTTCACGTGTATGATTTTGATTGAAGATTTTCTCAAAATATTCTTTACAATGTGTTTCAGGTATAAATGGTGTAATATTGAATACCTTTCCGAAGCTAGCGGCATTGACGGGCTGAGAATCATGCTTTTCACAAAAATCCAAATAGTGCATGTACAGTGCACTGCGAGGAATACAGACACCCTCTGCAATCTCATAATTCTCCTCCAACCTGTTGGAAAACACAGTTAGATTACTGAACATAAGTGTCTGTATATAGCTAATATTAGACACTCTTCAGCTTGAAATGAGAGAACGGCTTAAGTAGGGGTCTAAGATTTATATTACACCCATATTCCTCAAATTGGGCAGTTGCCCTGGAAAGACTTCCAACAGTTGATGGATCCATTTCCAAAAAGTGCTTCAGAATTGTTCTTCTACTTATTAGTTTGCGTGTGTGTAGAATGTCTTTTTCAACTTACTGAATTGCTCACTTAATTTATTTATTTAAAAATAAATTAATTAAGTATGCTGGATTGTGGATAGCTCCCAGGACAGATAAAAAAATATAAATATTTAAAAAGAAAATGGAATAAAATTTCATGACAGTTGTCTCTGTTATCTCAATCTAAATATGGTATGGACTAATTTATGTAGTTCAGATTTGTTTGCTAATATTTAACAATTAGTACAAAATTGAAAAAAAAAGATAAGTAATTCTGTCTAGCAATGTCAACAGATTTCCTATCATTTATCCTTTATTAGAAGATTTAAAATTTAAAAAACCTATTACATTTTTTAAACTTATATAATAAGTTTAAAATAAGACAATATACAATTTTACATCTGACAAGTGAAGTAGGCTATAGTTATATCAGATTGGGATATCAATCATACTTTTACAACCACGGGTATTACTGATATTTCAGCAAAGGCATCATGTACGTGTATTAATTACTTTTCACATTTTTTTCAAGATGCACTGATCACTGAAACTACAGACAAAATCTCTAAAATGTTTTTTTCCACAGACTGAAGCCTTTTACTTTTATTGGATGTCTCAAACTGTCACTTAAATATCTACCATCCGCAATATAAAAAACGAATTATATATTTATTATTCATCATTATCATAAAAACAGCAGGAGTAACCTCACTCCTTCATTAGTCTTGTATTAGAGAAACATTTTTTTTTTACTTACCATTGTAGCGTGGCAGGCGTTGAATGTGGTTTAGATGCTCGATTATTTTCCTTCTCGTCATCTTTTATAGAAAGAACAAACAACAATCAGGAACAGCATGTTACGTCTCACAAAAATAAATTAATCTGGACTTTTTATTTTTAATTTTGCCTATTTGTTGTTAGTGGTTACTGAGAAATGATATTGCTGATGACATCTTTCCTATTAAGGAAAATATTATCTATTTCTCGATTTAATTCATTAATGAATACACATTAGACTTACTTTCGTCGTTGGACATATTTTCAATAGACGTGTGGCTGGAAAAGCGCTTGCTCTCGCTTTCGTTCAGACATCTTTCAATCCAGCTCTCTGCAAAAAGGCAAAGTTTCTTTGTAATATTGCTGTTTTCTTTTTAAGCTATCGGTATGTTTCGTGATTTGCAACAAGCTAAAGGCAAGCAACAGGTGCATGCATGCGTTGTGGTTTACATATCCTAGCCCATTCTTATTTTATTTATTTATTTTACATTTTCGTGTTTGACATTTAGCCAATGCTGAGAACAATTTTCACGTTTCAAAAATTCTCGTCCATAATAGGCTATATCTCGAAAATCAGTTCTGCGTCTGGAAAAAAATACATAAGAAACGTGGCTGTACCTCATTACAACCTGCATGCCTATAGAGTTGAGGGACATAATAGTGACAGGGGCAATTCAATTACAATCGATTGTAAGGATCTTAGGGCAGCTGGGAATCTATTTGAAATGTTTTCAGCAGAACTGCAGGAATCCCGCATTGTTCCCGAAACGAATTACAGGCGCGCGCACGCTCATTTGATTCAGCGCGCTCCTCCGTACCGGTGTCGTCATAATAGAGCCTTTTGAGCGCCATTCTTATTTCTGCTGTGTAAGTAAAGACGACTGATGTCCTAACATCACGAGACAGAAACACTTATAATATGATTTAATTCGAAGTCATGTCAATCCTGTTTCACCACATGGGCCATGACAACGATCACCATAGGACCGGTTGCCAAGGCTGTGAGTGGCAGGATAGGCTAATGCATCAGCTAACGGTTATGATAAAAGTTGTGGGAAGTTTTAGCCAACAAAAATTATTTTACTGTGTTCAGACTACTCGAAACCGTAAATTCTTTTTTTAACAGTGGATTAGAAATGTAGGGAGGCAAAAACGCGGTTGCTAAGCTCAAATCTAACGTTTCATGCTTTAATTAATTCTTTTAAATTCTGGACCAATATTAGGCTTTAAATAAATGTAAAAAAGTGGTCAAAATAAATTTGTCATCAAGTTTAGGAAAGTTAAATAGTGTTTTTGATTCTGGTGAAAGAAAATGTTTATTAATAACAGCAATACATGTAAATCACTGTCTAAACTATTTATTTTTTCTGAGAGTATATGTTGTTAGCAGAGAGTAACTAAGGCTATATTGTTGTTACCATGTAGTAAAACCTATTTATAATTTGAAATAATTATACTTTTTATTATAACCTTACAGCTTTTGTTACTATGAATATGACAACGATGCTGCTGCTGCTGTTTTCGATGATCGAAGTTTTTTTTTTTTTTTTGTTAATCCGACATGGTCACTGTTGACTCTGTTCACTTCAGATTTTCAGTCTGTAATTGAATCATTTGGTCCATGAACAGTTTAAGTAGTTCTCTAAATAATTGGATTAAATCCAATCTAATGGCGAGACGGATCTGAGCTCATTTATTAAAAATCAGACAGAAATAGTATCGAAAAAGTATCCATAAAGTATTAAAAGGTACAATTTTAAAGTCATGCTACAGGTTTTAGCTCATATATAATAGCCTACTGATATAAATAAACAACTTTTTTTTCTGTTTTCAACAATCGAAATGTTCTAAACGAATAAAAATTAAATATCTTATCAAAGAACTAAATACAGTTTCACTCAGTTAAGATTTACATTCAGCAGGTGCAAGCGCGAAACAGCCAAAACGACGCAACCTTGAAAAAGAAACAGCGTTTAAACGGGATGACAAACTTATGAAGTAAACTTAGCTCAGCCTAAATTTGAGGCCAGGATGCCAATCCATAAAAACACAGTCCACTTTACATAGTTCCAAAATAGTGTAAAACTGAACAGCAGCCTATGCTCAGCAAAACATCCTGAGCAATATAAAAAAGCCCAAAAGCATGCCAACTTATCTGGTGGTGCATTAGATTCAAGGCAGAGTTTTTTATACTCTACAGGTTAAATAACTTTTTCTGATGTCCATCTCAGGTCATAGAATCCCAAGGCCCCGTTTTGCGTTCCAAAAGAGCCCAGCTCCCAAGCATCCCAATGTCACGGTGGTGGAGCAGAAACCAACCTGTGGAATCCATGTCAGGTTCTTCCAGCAGCCCACAATGCATCCTCTTCCCATGCACGTTCCAGGGGCTCCTCTGAGAAAATGGCTCCGTGCTGGACTCCCCCTCCTCAGCTCCCTCCGTCTCTCCGAGAGAACTGCCCTTCGCAGAGATGCATAAGATGTGAGGTCCGTGGAGAGGGTGGCGGCGGTGGAGGTGGGGGTTCTAGGAGTGGGTGGGTGGATGGGGTGGGGGGTCAGAGACTTCAGCGATCCAGCGGGGGAAAAGCCAGAGCCGTCAAAATGTTTGCTGATGTTTCATGGGAAAGGGGCTGATTTTATAGGAGCCCTGATGGGGGATATGTCATTGATAGGCTCGGCAGGCTGATGAATGGCTTCGAGTCAGATGGGGATGTGGCAAGGCTCACTGGAAGTCTTTTGTGGGGCTGTTTTGAATAAGAAAAGCTCCCTTCCCAGAAAAAAAGAGGCTTAGATCTACGCAATCCCAGCACTGTGGCCTCCCCGTCTCCCATTATAGCATTTAATACGTTTTCATACCCCCTCCTCACATACTCACTCGGCCCCCACCGCCTAGTTTTAAAGTTCTCCGTCCAAGGGCCACTTTTGGGCCCATTGCGGAACTTTTTTTGATGTCTATGTCGTCCCTAATAAGCCTGGAAACGAAAGTGTGAAAGTTTCTTTAATTAACATCTGAGTAACAGACTCTTGCATGCACACATTCAGCATCATATCCGGCACAATCTAACCTCACCTTACTTTTCGGTCACCAAATGTCAAAAAACTTGAAAGGTCATCGGCAGTGCTGCAGTGAAAAGAGAAAGCTTGGCTGAAGAGTCAAAGAGAAGCGTGGTGAACCCACCTTCACTTCTCTCTCGCCCTCTCTCTTCTTGAGGCAACCTTATTTTAGTGTGCTGGGAGGAGAGCGCAGCCACAAAAGGGGGAAGTAAAAGTGTAGAGCCTGAGGCAGGGAGGGCTCTGATGGAGTGTCTACAAACTGCAGAAGGGAAAGCTGTGATTAGAATATGAATGGAACCACGGGGGAAAGAGGGAGAGATGGAGCAGGAGAAAGGCGGATTATGGTGGAACTGCTCCCCACTTGCTGGATGGCAGAGGAAGACTCTCTCCTCCACTTACAGACTGCGCAGGCGTAAGGATGCGCTGCATGGCATCCGGACTTTATTTACGACGCTATTTATTTAAGTTTAGAGTTCGACTACCCACAGTGGCCCCAAAAGTATTTAGGCACTTAACTTAAGCCAAACTGAAAAAAGCAATTTGTTGTAATAGATAACTAAATGTAAAACGCATTTATTTGAAAAAGCAAAACTGAAAATTATTTTTGAAAAAGAAAACTGAAGATAAAACTAAAGATAATTACTACTGGACACTCTACGGTTGCTTAACTTTATGATGATCTATGTAGTGGGAAGCCAAAAATACCTTGAAATAAGTTTGTTACAAGTTATTGCCAAAAACGTGAAGACTAAAATTTATTCTAAAATCACATATGCTCGGTTTCACAGACAAGGCTTAAGAATAGTCCCAGACTAAAATGAAAATTTGAGCAGTCTTAACTGAAAATAAATTGCCCTGACATATCTTAAAACATGTCATTGCCATTGTTTTGTCTCTAGATGCACACCAGTAATGTTTTTACCGAAGGCATTTGATTAAAAACTACTTAAATATCTTAATTTAACTGATGCATAGTCCTGGGGCCGGTTACATAAACTGCTTAGACTAGTCTTACAAGGTAGTCATACAATTTTTTTCTTCAAGACTGGTCATAGCTTCTTTAAGTCAGTTACATAAAAAGGTAGATTGGTCTAATTAAAATCTAAAAAGTAAGACTGATTAGTCCTAACTAATTGTTAGTCAATGAGACTAGTTGTTAAGACAAAGTCTTAATTTATGCAACTGGCCCCTGGCTTAAGCTGAGCCTTGTCTGTGAAACTATGTTTACACTTTTGATATTTTGTAATATAAAGACATAAAAGATTCATATATGGTGCATAAGTACCCACTATGTTTTTGTGGCACTGTGCAAGTTCTAAAGGGAAAGATCGCCCCCTCCCCCCAAAAAAATATGTCATCATTTATTAATGTCAATCAAAACCTGAGTATGTCTCTTCTGTATATGTCTCTTTCTACTGTGGAACACAAATGAAGAGATTTTGCTAAATGTTGCTGTGGCTTTGTGTACATACAATGCAAGTCAATGTGGGCCTATGTTGTTTGGTTACCTACATTCTTCAAAATATCTGCTTTCGTGGATTGACCTGACAGTGAGTAAATAATGAAATATGTTTCATTTTTGCATAAAATATTTCCTTATGAAAACAATTAGATCAGGAGCAGGTCATATTAGTGTATTCTGTTTGCCCTTAAGTGTTAATTGTAAATAATTTCATACCTGACAAATAAGCCTAAACTGATTTATGTCGGTAACAGCTATTTTGTGGTCCAGAGCAGCTTTAATGCATGCAGTCTAAACTTAAAAATACATGCACAAACAAACAATTGAACTAATACTAGAATCCATCAAAGGAGCAGATGAAGAACAGAAGAACCTAAAAGCTTCATCAAAAGCAAATGAAGGGTTTGTTTACAAAATGAGATAACTCCGTTTTTAAGTTTTATTAAGTTTTTTATTATGTTATCGTGTTTTTAATGTTTTATTGTGTTAGTTAGCTGTATTTTTTTTGTTATTATGGCTTAAATCAAAACAAACTGCAGTTTGATTGATATTACTTGGAATGCACAATAAAAAAACATGATTTTTGAAAAAAATTAAAAACGGAGTTATCTCATTTTGGATCCAAACTCTTCAAATAGTCATCTAAAAATACATGAATTAACCAGATCCTCTAACAAGCTATTACGTGGTCAGAAATAGCAAAACATGGATATGGATATGTCCTAATTACAGTCAGAAAAATTGAGGTTGTGTGGGGGTGAGGAGGGGAATCTTTGCATCGTCTCTTCAGAAGACTTCCTTTTTCTGTTCGCCTACTCTCGGTCTCATTAGCCCCTCATTAGCTAGGACAGGTGCAGCCGGCCAAAAAAGACACCCTCAGACCCTTATACCCCCCCAACACAGCAAGTGAGGCGTGCTGTCAGCGCCCATTCTACTGATGTGAGATGTTTTCTTCCAATCAAAGCCTTCCACGGCTGCAGTGGGTGGGAACAATTTGTGAATAGTGGATGTTTTATTAGTGTAAAAAGAGAGTGGGAAGGTGGTCAATGTAACGACAAGCTCCTTTCTGCTGTCACTGTTGTCACATTAACACTTAATTATGATTGCTCAATACATTGACCCGCCTTCATGGTCGGTCTGAGATAGCTCACCTAAAAATAAAAACGATGTCATAATTTATTCCTCCTCATATCATTCAAAACCTTTAAGGACTTTCCTCAGCGGAACACAAAAGAAGATATTTTGATAAATGTTTCATTGGTTTCATGTCCTTGAAATGGAAGTCAATGGGGGCCAACGTTGTTTGGTTATCAACGTTCTTCAAAATATCCTCTCTTAAGTTCTGCAGGTTTGGAATGACAGCAGGGTGAGTGAATGATCATAAAATTTTAAGTAAACTACTCCTTTAAATTGCACACATTTGCAATTTATTACGTTTATGTAAAGAAAACTTTATTATTTTCATGGTAAACCAAATCTCATTCTCAAAGTAAACATATATACTAAAGGAAATGCCAAGTATCCATTCATTCTCAAATCAAAATGGAAAATGTAGTGAAGTAGGCACTTTTATATTATCTTTCTTCAAGATATTTAACGAAGTAGGACCACACAGACGTGGTTACACAATCAAAATCTTTAAACCGAGGTTCAAACAACATCAGGTTAATGTAGTCCTTTAGGTAATAATACTTTATCTCTCCTCCCTTTGTCAAGTTTTGGTGAGTTTGCTGCAATCACTCATTGTAAGGAGCCAGTTTGAGGCGAGGGATGATATTCATGGACTGCAGCTCCTGGAAGAGCAGTTTGCAGGCATATGGAATTCGTAGAGATGACACATGACATGAAGACTTGCAGTAATGGCACCTGCGACACAAAGATAAAGAAAGCCAAATCACTTGGGTGCATGTTACCTGTGACATTATTCACTATAGTGATTGACTATTATGGTGTATTTTACTGACCAGCCTGAATAACCCAGCAAGCCACACTGTCCACACACATCCACCTCGAAAGCATCACTGGAGATCATCAGTCGCTCAAGCAGAAGCATGCTGGCACCATAGCCAATCAGACAGTCTCTCTCCATCTCCCCCAATCGGAGACCACCATCTCTAGAACGTCCCTCGGTAGGCTGCCTGCGATATTTATGCAACATTTTTAGCTTTTATCTGGTTTAATTCAGCAAAAAGAGCTCTGATTATTCCATGGTAAACTATTACAGCATCAAAATGTAAATTGCCTACAGACAACACAGTTTGTCTTCACTCTAGATATGCAAGAACAAAATAAAGGCTGATATAGTAAACAAGGTAAACATATACTCCGTACCTAGTAAGCACTGCTCTTGGACCGCGCGCCCTAGCATGCATTTTATCTAGCACCATGTGCTTCAGTTTCTGATAATAAACTGGACCAAAGTAGATGTAGGCTTCTAAAGGCTCTCTGAAACAAAACCACAAATATAACAGAAAAATATTAATGAATGTATGATTATTTCATTTGTTTACCTTCATGTCATTACAAACCTGTATAAATTTCTTTATGCAGAACACAAAGGATATTTTGAAGAACATCAGCAACCAAACTACCTTATTGACTCGTATGAACAAAACCACTGAGACGTTTCTCAAAATATCTTCTTTTGTGTTCCAAAGATGATAGAGTCATATAACGATTTTAAACGACACGAGGGTGAATGATATCTATCCCTTTAAAATCGGACCACTCTGAAAGTAATAAGAATTGTGTCCAATGGATGTGTATTCATGCAAAAAGAACAGCTTTTTACCCTGTGATGCCAGAGGTGACGTAATCCTTGCCCTGATAATTGTATCCATAGCGGATAAGATCCTCACACACGTCCTTCACTTTACTGCCCCCAAAAGCAGTGCCATAGTGAAAACGGCCATCCAGCACCCCTGCTTTACCAGCCAACAGCTCAATCAGCTTTCCAACCTAATACAAAAAAACAAGCTATATTTTACACTTGTTTACCACATATGGCTTTTTCTAAAAAAAAAAAAAAATAGAGCATAACCTTAAGAGTCATTCTTTTGTGATAAACTTGTTTGCTTCCTGCTTGATGCCATAGCAGGCAAGCGGACAAGGTTCTCTTTGCAAACATAAAAAGTCAGTACAGATTGTCCGAGAGACAGTGAAGTTGTCCCCGTTTTCCTTTCCTGACACTGCAGCTGGTGAATCCGAGTGTGACATCATGTCGAGGTCACGCACCACTGCACGACAGTGGCCTTTACAGAGGTCACTCACAGAAAGGGCCGGAAGATCTTTGACCCCAGTCTGTCATTGAGAGGAATCTTTTTCTCGCCTCAAACCATTTCCTATATAATATCCTGCTGTGTGCACCCAAACACAGTTCAAATTTAGCAACAGCGAAGGAATGAGAGTTTTTCTGAGGTGCTTATTCTGGACTTCTGCTGTCCTGATGTAAGAAGTGAGGTAGTTTATTTCGTACAAAGA
Organism: Triplophysa rosa; assembly: GCF_024868665.1. Lineage (NCBI taxonomy): Eukaryota > Metazoa > Chordata > Actinopteri > Cypriniformes > Nemacheilidae > Triplophysa > Triplophysa rosa. The sequence goes on along the minus strand of NC_079901.1, from coordinate 19,128,010 downwards.
TTTAGTAAGGGGATGCAATCTTTTCTCTTTTAAACTATAATCCATGTAAAGATAAGGATGTACAGTAAACAGATATGGCAATAAAAAGGCATTTGTTGGGACTGAAGCTTTAAGATCAGAGTTCTTAAAAATATCAGGGTCAAAAAGTAAGAGAAAAAATATCTTAATGCGTGGACCTTTTTCATGCTGTGCTATATAAAATATACTCAAGGAACTCCAGGCCATTATGCAATTCCTTATCTCACAGCATTTTAAAATGCGAATAAACAAAATCATTATAAGATAAGATAAATGTAATTATCTGATAAGGGTATGGGCTTACAGTCATTCTGGAGGGATAACCGTGAGGATTCATGATGATATCAGGACAGATGCCCGAGTCACAGAACGGCATGTCCTCTTGTGGAACGATCAGACCACACACACCTGTCACACAGAAAAAAATGCCATATATTACACACTATTTCACAGATCAAACATTACAACAACAGCAAGATGTTCTCAATCTTTCACCCAAAAAATATTGAAGTTTTACTGACATTCCTAAATTGATAAATGCTACACAAAATGCTAATATCGTTTTAAGTGATTTCCAACGAATGCTGGATGAGAAAGTGTGAGGTCTATGTAACTTTCATCCAGTCCAAAAGCCTACAAAGCTGAAGTATTCAGGTCTGGTGGAGTGGAACCATTGGAAATTCTGACTGAATGAAGTGGTCCAAAGCGAGTGAGAGTGTCAATGTTTGCCGAGGAGCTTCTCCCTCTTCTCTCACCCAGAGCAAACACATTATTGGGCCATTTGCAAGTGATAAAAAGCTAGAAGAACAGGGGCAGGAAGTGAGGAGAGGTGGTTAGTTGGACAGTGAGAAGGGGATTATATACCAATAGTTTCCCCTTTAGCCTAGAGAGCTCACAGAAAGCTTCAGCTGAGGAGAGGAACATGCATATACTGTATTCAAAACAAAAAAAATCAGCATACTGAAATACCTGGGCAGTCATATTTATTCATTTTATATTATTTATTCTCTGGAAAACTCTGGACTGATCAAAGAAGGATTATGAATAATAATTTTAAGACCACACATTGTTTGTTGTGTCTGTGTAAACTGTTTGGCCAGCAGCATTGTAAAAAGATAATGTTTTTGGTCATTTTCACATAAAATTGTACAGGCAATTCAAAAATATCTGATCAACATTTACACTACAAAAATGTATTAACCTCTTTGCAGATATATATCAAATATGTCTATGATGGAGGAACAGTTTTTCGATAAATTCTAATTTTTGGAATTGGAGACAATAACGTTTTACCCTGTGTGTTTTATTGAAAGTCAATGAATTTGTGATGGATAAATGTAACATTCTTGACAAACCAAAGATGTCATCGAAGTATCATGTATTTAAAGCCCCAAAATAAACCTTAATCAATAAAATAATTATAATAAACTATGCAAAAAAGCATATGACTTAGTTCATATCAATTGTCTCCAGCATGTTTTATATTTACCCAAAAATCACACATTATGCACATTATAATGCCTGTCAAAAATCTTGGGGGAAATAAATTTGATAAAAAGTTTTTTGTTACATTTAATTACCCCTTAATATATTCTAATATATATTTAAATATTTATATACATATAAATATATATATATATATATAATTGGTCTATGCTATGCTATAGAACATTTCAGACAGGAAACAGCGAACTGGAATTACTTAAAGCTAAATCGTAAATTAAAATGACCCACGTCAACTTTATAACCCGAACATGGGTGGAATCAACTAATCTTGACAAGTTGAACTTCAGCAAACTACAGTTAAAAAATAAAATAATGGGAATGAGCAGACATTCCCCCAGTTAATAGCAAACATTTAAAGACAACCCCATTAAATGACATCAAAATAAGTGCCTAAAACATTAGGCAGTAGGATTTAACAAGGAAAAGGGTGCAAGAGTAGTAGTTGAGCGAGAGAGCGGAGTTCCCATAGCACACATCCTCTGTGTTGTTTGTTTTGTTTGAGAGTGAATGATAAAAGAGGCATGAAATCAGTAAAGAAAAGCAGGACAGCAGTAAGAGTCCATGGCCCTCCATCACCGGCTGTACAGCCCCAGTGTGGCGGCTTGCACAATAGACCCTGCCAAGACAGCTGTGTGCGTATCAGAGTGTGTGTCTGTTTGTGTGTGTGTGTGCTTCGGTGTGTGTTTGGGTCACCGGTAAATAATTAACCTATCGTTCTCTGGTGACCGGATCTTATGAGGGTAGTAGATGAGAGCAGGACGGGGGGCTTAAAACGATTAAGACAAAACTCCTGTGAAACTTGCTGAACGCCACTGGCTCTAAACCACCATGGGATGTCTTTAACAGACCTTCTTTTCACAAAAAAAATGCAAGCAAATTTTAAGAACCGATTTTAAGAACAACGTACTATGTTTGTAAAGAATCGTCTTATTTTTCGCCATGTAAAAGTGACACAAAGACCATAAAGGACATTCAAAACGGACCACTGCGAAACGTGGAGAAAGTCACACACCTCTCGACTTCTCCAAACGGGAACGTTTCGATAAAAGCCCGCCTCTAAACGCACAAAAGACATTTAAGGCAACGGCACTATCCTTCACAACAACAATTAGCTTCCTTGTGTTATCCCTGTCCACCGACACTTGCCTGCTCCTTTAAATACCAGAAGCAGCTTTAAAAAGAGCAGTAAATAGCATCTCCGGCGGTTTGCGGCTAACCCCTCCCTGACCTCTCCTCACTGTCCCGTCCCGTGATGAGCGCCAGTGGACCACCTCCACTAATGAAATGAGTGAATTATGCATGGCGCCAGTTAACGCTCTGATTAAAACATCATACTGACCAGCTCACTCAGCGGAGGTGCTCAGAAACAATGGGGGCTGTAAACACTTTTTCCCAGGACCGCGCTGCTGTAATAAATTTGCATAGTCTGGCATGGGACAAAAAGCTAATTAATTGAAAAACAGCCTGTTGAAGGGGGTGGGCGGGCCAACCGAGATGGGCAACATGCATGTGCTAGCGAAAACATACCCAAACTTGGACGCACACTTCAACAACAAGTGTCTTCCACTTGTATTACAATTGTCTAGCGTTCCATAGTCTGAATTTTGAAACATTTTGTTTATTAGTGATGCTTTGAAAAAGCATAACTATTGTTATTCGAACATACATACTTCTTATAATTATTCTTGTTCCGCCAAAAGTTTGGCACGCTACTTGTCCCGCAGCTTTTGATGTAGACCCATGAATGAATACATCACATCGACAGGCCTATTTGGGAATGGTGTGCTATGACTTTTATAAGCGATCGGGTGGGGGGGGTGCGATGGGGGGCGAAAAACCACCCGAAAAATCCCATTGACTTAACATTGCGCCCAACTTTGAGGGATCATAGCTCCGAGTGAGGATATCGTAGAAACATGAAAATAATACACGATTTGAAGGGGTTATCAGGCTCTATAAGAACACCACTCACAATGGGGTGTAAGTTGTACCCCTGGGGTGTGAGAGCCTCCCCAAATTTCCGTATACTTATAATGGCACCCATAGACTCCCATTCAAAACCTAGATACCTATATATTCACGCGTTATTTTTTTGCTTTGGACCCATGAATGATTACATCAAATCGAGCGGCCCATTGTGGAATGGTGTGTGATGACTTTTGGAAGCGATCGGGTGGAGGGGGTGCGATAGGGGGTGAATAAAAACCTGAAAAATCCCATTGACTTAACATTGCGCCCAACTTTGACGGGTTGTAGCTCCGAGCGAGGATATCGTAGAAACATGAAAATAATACACGATTTGAAGTGGTTATCAGGCTCTTTAAGAACATCACTCACAATGGGGTGTAAGTTGTACCCCTGGGGTGTAAGAGCCTCCCAAAATTTCCCAATCACAGGAAGCATGCCCATATAAGGCGTAAAACGTCCCGTGTTGAATATCTTAGCAGTACAACCACTTAGAGACAAGGGGGTGGGCTCATTTTACTCATGCTACCAATCAGTGTGACATGATCATTATGAAGTTATTAAGCCACGCCCATAGCAACCATTTACAGCAACCTAGCAACCGATCCCATAGACTCCCATTATAAAAAGTCAGATATCTTTGCAACAGTGTTGTAGAGACAAGGGGGTGGGCTCATTTGACTCACACAACCAATCAGTGTCACAGGATCATCTTGAAGCTATTAAGCCACGCCCATAGCAACCATTTACAGCAACCTAGCAACCGATCTCATAGACTCCCATTATAAAAGGATCAGGTGGATATCTTTGCAACACAGTGTCATAGAGACAAGGGGGTGGGCTCGTTTTACTCAGGCAACCAATCAGTGTCCCAGGATCATCATGAAGCTTCGAAGCCACGCCCATAGCAACAAAACATGTCAGCCTAGCAACCGTTTAGCAATACCTATAATCTCTGCATCGGAACATCGTAGAGAGACGGGGGTTGGTTCTTTACACTCATAGCTTAGAGCATCATCGATTGGCAGATGCTAAGCCACGCCCATAGCAACCAAACAGGTTAGCCTAGCAACCATTTAGCAAAACCTATATCTCTGCATAAGAACTTCGTAGAGACACAGGGGGTGGTTCGATTCACTCATAGGTTAGAGTATTATCAATTGCAGATGCCAAGCCACGCCCATAGCAACCAAACAGGTTAGCCTAGCAACCATTTAGCAAAACCTATATCTCTGCATAGGAACTTCGTAGAGACACGGGGGGTGGTTCGATTCACTCATAGGTTAGAGTATTATCAATTGCAGATGCCAGGCCACGCCCATAGCAACCAAACAGGTTAGCCTAGCAACCATTTAGCAACGCCTATATCTCTGCATCAGAACATCATAGAGACACGGGGTTGGTTTGTTTCACTCATAGGTTAGAGTATTATCAAGTGCAGATGCCAAGCCACGCCCATAGCAACCAAACATATTAGCCTAGCAACAGTTTAGCAATATGTATATCTCTGCATATCTCTGCATCAGAACATCGTAGAGACATGGGGATTGGTTAGATTCATTCGTGGCTTAATGTGTTATCACTCTAGTGCCCAGTTCCGCGGTTTGCCACAAAGCATCACTCACATTTTCTTCAGAAAATGTACCTATCTAGTTTGTTTCTACAAGGCAAAGAAAGGATGGAACAGGAAGGGCGCTGCGGTACCTTTCTGCCCGTGCCGACTGCTGAACTTGTCTCCTATCTCTGGTCTGCGAGTCTGCCTTAGCAAGATCTTGATCAGAAAAGCATCCTCAGCATTGGAAGAGATCATCACTTTCTCAATATAAGAGTCTGTCACTCCTTTGTACCTACGGAAGCAAGAGCAATTTGGGTTTCTATTAAACAAACACAAAACAAACTAGGTTCCTAAAGGAATTCAAGCTGTTTATTAGTAAACAAACTGCTCCTTACGAGACTGGCACGTCTCTGTACTGGGGTTGGCCTGGCAGGGCACTGCCCTCCAGTGGTGTTTGAGTGACGGTGGGCATAGACTTATTCACCAGCACCTGCTTGTTCTCGACCCGATCACCTGCACAACACAGAATTTGTTACTTACAGATTTATATACTTTGATACCAATCATGTTTCCAAGATTCAGCTAAAACCGAGTTGCCAGCTTTACCAGGACAGCAGATGCCATCGGCGTCCAGGATGTTGTGTCTCCAGATGGGCTTCCGTGTTTCTGCATCTAGCATGGGACCCATCACCTTGTCAAATGTTTGGTTAGTGTACCGCCTCAAGGTGCACTTAGCATTCTTGTACACCAGACATCTACCAAAGCCTAATAGAGAGGAAGAACAGAAGATGGTGACCATCACACCACTAAAGGTAATCAAATAAACCTGTAACTATTCAAACTGAGCCATGTGGCAAAGAATTCAGTTCTCTTTTAAGGTGTCACACAAAAAAGCTCTCCTACCTCTATCGAGTGAAGCCTTATTGAGAACCAGAGCATCTTCTATATCATACCCGCTGTAGCTCATAACAGCCACTGTGGCGTTCTGACCCGCGGGCAGCTTTTCAAAGTCGATCAGCTCAATGGTCTTTGTCTTCACCATGGGCCTCTGTGGATACGCCAGCAGGTACATCAGGGTGTCTATACGGTTCCTCTGGTTATAGCCAATAGTACCTATTTAGAACATAATGCGTCACACTGAAGTAAGAAGCAAAATGTTTAAATGCACATAAGGTTTTTAAAATCAACTATATGTGACCCTTTCTGTAGAAGTACTTAGTCAATGTTAAATAAATCACATAAAAAAATGTGCACGTGTGTGTGTTATTTGCACATGTAAATACACAAAATACGTGTTTATATTTAGGAACTATGAGTAATATATATTTATTTTTATACATAATATACTTTAAATTGTTTAAAACTGATTTCTATAAATATTCTATAAATATATTATATATATACACGTGTAAATTATATACAATTAAAAGTATATAAAGATTTATAGATATTTGTTATATATACACATACATACATATATATATATATATATATATATATATAATGAAGTATAAGGATTTTCAACATGTCAATTTTAAAATACAAATAAATAATATAATTTATTTAAACAAATGCAGATTAAAATTTAAAATTTATTTTAGTGTTTTCATCTATGAATTGGCCACAGCCTTAAAAATGTCAAGTGGTGCGACCGCAATTTATCTCTAAATTAATTAATTTCCTTGATTTAGTATTTAAAGTGTTTAGAAACAAAGTGTTTTCATTTCTTTGAGTTTTGGCAAGTAATCATCTCATATTTTTGTTCAATAATTTTGTCATCTTAAATGAACAAAATTTTACTTATTTTTCCCGATAATCACATACAACTGATATCAATGTTTTAAAAATACCATTCACTTAAGCATTCTGTATCAGAGACTCATATTTCAGCCACAAATTTTTGATGTTATTGGTCGCACCACATGATGTGACGGTCCACACATGACATGAACTTTAGCTGGGTCTTCACAGACGGTCTCACATATAATCAACAACTATGAGTACGCTTTCTGACACATTGCTCTGCTTGTTTGGGCTCGTGTCGGCAGTGTCAGAATATCTCGGAGTTGGATGTTTAGCATGACGGGGATGGGTGGGGGGTGAGGTTATAGTATAAAAGCCACCGTCCCTCGGGACCTTGACATTTGTCAAATGCTATTACTCCACAATCAGGGTACAAGCACACAGTGTGTTATAATAGGTCTGGGGCCACACAACCAGATTTGCACATGTATGGGGCTGTCCGTCCAGAAAAAAGAAGACAAGGCAGAGGATATTGGGCCAAATATAGTTGCAGTCTCAGTGGTTTTGTAATGGGGGTGGTGGTGAGGAGAGGTTTAAGTAGTTTTGGTAACCAGGGCAGCACAGTGTGCTCTCTCTCTCTCTCTCTCTCTCTCTCTCTCGCGCGCAGCTGAGCACACTAACCCTGCTACACACACTGAGTTCAGGACACAATGAATGTCTAATGACACTCAGAGACAGTGGCAGGGAAAGGCCTCCACACACATACACAAAAGGACGTCCACGCCAGCAGGCCATGTTTGATGTCCACATACGTACAAAATGGGGTGTGTGTGTGTCAAATGCCAGTGTGAATAAATGAAAGAATGAATGGGAGTGTGTGTGTGCATTTGTAAACGCAACCGGCCCTCCAGGATGTTTGGAGATGAAGCTTGTGCTTTTGGAGATGAGGAGTCTTACCCATAGCCTGCTTGCCCATAGCACACTGGTAGGTGTTTCTGGGGGACTGGTTGTGATGGGGGTAAGGAATCAAACCAGCACAGACCCCCAGCAGCGTGAAGGGTTCAATCTCCAAATGGGTTGTGTCCCTGAAAACACACACATGTACAGGACTGCTAATAGATTCTGTACAACCTCACACAACAGTGGCCCCAAAAGTATTGGTCACACTTGTATTAATGTATTAATGCCACTGCAAAAGTTTAATTTACATTCAGATGCTTTTATGCAAAGCGACTTACAAATGAGAGTGCATTTAACAGTTTGTTACCTAAAAAAATAATTTCTTAGTTTTTAAAAGAAACAAATAAAAAACAAGTACTTTTGTTTTTATTTTGATTAAATACAACATGTCCATAGGCAATGTGATGAACTTGTGGATTTGAAAACTTTATAAACCATACATACACCAAAGTAACCCAAATGTTGGGTTGTAGGATTACAGTATAAAATGGAAAAAACCCTGAAACAAACAGGGTGTTTTGGGGTCTTGCATCAGTTTGCTGATGTCACTTTGAGATGAGGTATTTTTTAACGCAATAAAATTAATATACTGTACGTATAACTTTGGTGTCTAAATACTTCTTGAGATCTCTATAAGTTCTTCTTAGATTTGCGGGCTGAGAAGTACTCACTTTTTGATCATATGCTCATAAAGAGCAATAGTACAGTCATTTTCCTCATTCACATCCAGATACTCCACCAGACTTTCGTGAAGGAAGTCCTCGAAACTTCTACAGGCACAAGAGAATTTGAGAAAAAGTGGTTAACACCACTAATTCCACCACACAGAAACTCAGACGGCTTCACATCTGAATACTGAACTCGCCATTCAAATGCATGAAACTATCCAATATTGATCTGCTTCAAACGCACCTGTATCCCTGAGACAACTCCTCAATGTGTTTGTTCTTCACAGCGGGCTGTCCGTTCTTCACAATGATGTAGGGTCTGTGAGGAGTGCACAGAATGCAATGCAAATGGCACTGCGTTTACTTCTTAACAGGGAATGTTTGCTACAGTTACAAAATTCTTTATTTATCAAAACCAAAAAGTTCAGTTCCTTTATCTCAGTCTGCCAGATCTATACATGTAAAATGAACCATTTCATCTGTGTATTTTTGATACCTGCACAATCGCCCCCCATCAGATGAGATGTAGACGCAGCGGTCGGTCAGATTGGTTGAGATGGACACAAACTCATTAATAAAACCGGCCCGTCTCATGAGTCTGAAGGTGTAGACCAGCTTTTGATGGTCTCTGATGACCCCAAGTATGTTACCTGAAGTAGACGCAACAAAAAAACGCAACATTGTGCATTTTAAAATGTTGTTCCTTTTTTGTTTTATTTAAAAGGTAAACACGTGAGACAAAATAAAGCCTATTCATTTTGTAATTATGTGACAGCAGTATAATACAAGAAAAGGTTTTGGCTTGTTCGAGCAATATGAGACCCACCATGGTGCACAAACAGGCATGAAGCTGTATGACTCATATTATGGGATGTATGTGTTTGTGGATTAACTTTGGAGGGATTGAATTTATTTACGCATTGACACCTGCTGTGTTTGTTAATTAATTAGCCGCAGTGGCAGCCTGTGTTATTTGTAACTTATCTGCGCTCTAAAAAATAAATATACATGAATAAATTAGCGGGGCGAGTTGACATGACATTAAAAAGTAATCAATGGCACACCCTTTGGTAGTTGCGGAATGGCAAAAGTAAATTTTAATTTCATTGGGTGGCTGAAGAGTTAAAGAACAGCATGTGTTCATGGGAATAGCAGCGTGTCTGTGTGTACAGATACCGTTGAGGAAGACCAGGAAGACGCTGGGGTAGGACAGCTCCTCTCCACACAGAAGATTGACGTCCTCCACTCCCAGGTTGAAGGCCAGTTTGATGATGGGACCGTCCTCCATGTCAGTGGTGATGTGGGTCATCAGAGCCAGATTTTTTACCAGACCACAAGCCTAGACAACCATCATACAGCAACATGAATCTAAATTTAGTAGTCTAATGGTTATCAATCTAGAGGACAGGGTGGCCCAAGGCCGATATGATTGTAGTATTGTATAAATACAGTAACAATAATATATTTCTTAAATTTATTTATTTGACAGACATGCACGCAAAGCAACTTACAAATTATATTATATTATAATTCTAACTCTTAGTTATGAAATCAAAAAATATATTTGATTTTTATATTTTGATATTGATATGTTGATTAAAGGTCAGGGCCCGTATTTATCAAGCTTCTGAGAATTACTCACAGGAACAGTGCTAAGAATTGACTTAAGAGTAAAATCTTGGCTCAAAGCTGCTCTTAAATGTTAGTTATGAAGCAGCTCAGTCATAATTTAAGTGAAGTGTAGGACTATATCTTAAGTATAAGGCTTAGAGATGATTTACGACACTTTGCTGTGCCTCAAACAAGATTTTGGATGACGACATTGGCATGGACCAATCACTGAATAGATTTCCTTATTTAAGAATATTCTCCGATACATTCACGTTGATATTCAACACACAAATGACAATAAAGACTATTCAAGAGAATACATTATGATATAGACATAGGAAATTAAAGATAAACATGTTTCCACCATTTCTTAATTATCCATTTTAAACCGGTGCTGAAATTTGTTTTTATTTGCTTTAGTCGAGTAGTTTTGATTTAAATACAATGTTATTTTCGGTATAAATCTTTTCTTGTGTGTGAAATCACACATACCATTGAGAAGCATAACGAGAACGCGCAAAATTAATGCAAATTCATTACAATAGAGCATAACAAGTTGATCCATACCAATACAGCACAACGAGAATGCGCAACGGTACTGATGATCCATAGAGCATAACTCGAATGCGCACAGCATTAATGACATGTACGGACTGCGTACCTTTTATCTTGCGCACAAAGAATTTTGTTAAATGTATAAATTCGATTATGAAAAATGATGTGTAGATGTTGTTTCATTAATAAATGCCTTTTGCAAATTCATACTTTAAAAAAGTGACACCCACAATTACGCCTATGCAGGGGAGTACTGAATTTATAAGTGTATAATATGGAATGATACGGTTCCACTGGCCAACTCCTCTGTCCACCACATGTCTCTGTCTCCTCAGCACCAACACAAGCCCCTAGTGGCAACTCCTAAGCACTTTTTAGTAGGAGTAAATTTCATGATTTCTAAAATGGCACTTTGAGAAGCTTGATAAATATGGGCCCTGGTGTGTAATTTTCTGAAGGGTCTATTGACAGAAATGCAAAATAATATACATGACTATGTCTTCAGAGACATATAAAGACCTTAAATAATGAAGCGTTATGTTTTTACTACATTACAATGAGCTATTTCTATCTACATACACCTTGGGTCCCCTTACATGGAATTCGCCATGTTGTTTCTACAGTAGCCCTAAACGGACAGTACCCCTAAACTACTCTACAGAGCTCGAAATAAGCGAAAACGTGACACATCTTAGTCCTGTGTCAGCCGCCATAGTGCTACGAAAGGGAGGGGTGGAGTGAGCCATTGGTTGCAATTCGCAACCTCACCACTAGATGCCTTTAAATTTCAAACAGTGGACCTTTAAGAAAATGACAATTGAATTAGAAATTTGAATCAAATTTCCACTTTAAAATCTTTATCCATTTGTGCCTGCAAGAGTAAATCACACCCAATGGCACAGTACCAACTGATGATTTCTGGAACACTGACGGTGTTGTGATGGTGAGAAACACTGACCTCTCCTTCAGGTGTATCGGAAGGGCACAGCATGCCCCACTGGGAGGGCTGGAGGGAACGGGGACCGCTGACTTTTCTGGTTTTCTCAAACTGAGAAGAGATCCTGGTCATCATGCCCAGGGCTGAGATGAAGGAGAGACGAGAGAGAACCTGAGTCACGCCCTGTCTGTCCATCTTAAATCTCTTCAGAGACCAGTTCCCCTGTTCGGAAAGATACATGAAAGCAGCAAAGACAATTGTATTGTTCAACATTAATTTACTTAACATGGTTGACTTTAATGTTTACTTTTGTGTAAATGTATTATGTAAAATTTTAAATAATACAAAATTGAATCATTATGATCTATATTTTTAGCCAGTAGTGTACAAGGTCTATTTTTTGTATTATTTTATTTGCTCATTTGCAACACGTGTTCTCAGGTCTGAATTGCAAATTGGGCTTCAAGCTACATGTGCTGATGTGACTCTAGTTGTTCTCACAGTAGAGATGGCGTTGACCATGCCGTTGGTGATCTGGTCCTGTCTCATGTGTTTGACCACATCAAACTGTGCCGCTCTCTGCTTGGGGATGACCTGGTCTGCGATCTTCTTCAGCTCGGAGTTAAATTTCTTGAACAGATCCTCAAACAGCAGGGACAGGAGCTTAACCGACACAAACATCAGAAAGGCGAGTCATTGCAACTCGATTCTGTGAAACGATTCATCAGAGCAAACAAGCACCCGGCAACAAAAACAAATCGAAACCCATGAACAATATTATCTTGGCAGCACAACACGACATCACAGATTTGTATTCCATTAATTAGCACATCAACAGAACTAGGAACAAAAAAGAACAGCCAATGGATGACTTCATCTCCAGCTGAATCCAAGTGCCCCATGTTTCCAGATAACTTGGTTTATTAACTTCATCTGGCTCTAAAACTCCCTCTCTTTGTCTTATCCCAGATTTAATAAACAGGTGTTTCCACGCTTTGATAAATTTGACCTGGCCTCTCATTCACAGAGTTCCCTCAATAGAAGCCCCTGCCCTTCTGCGTCAAATCTGCACACACAAAAAAACATCCTTACTAAAATTAATAAAGAAATTAAGCTTCCACATCCCAGCCAGTCAATTAGCTGAATGTCAGAACCGTAATTGAGAAGAAAAAAAGATCGGAGGGCTTGCATGTGTGTGTAAAGCCGTGCTGAAAGGGTTCCTGTCACTCACACGTACACACACAAACACCGCCCGCATCAGTGCTGGTGGGGGGAAATTAAAGGACTTAAGACAGCAGTAATTACATTATCACAGTCGGACTGCTGGATTAGCTCAATCGCTCCAGTCAAGGCGGCTATTCTTTTGTCATAGCCGGGCTAAATTATAATAAAGAGGAGAAATCCCAGAGTTTGGCTGGGCTGTGTTCGGGAGCCGTTGTGGCAAATCTCGCCCGCAACAAAAGCGGGTCGGTTTGGAAAGCAGAAGCATGGGGGCGCTGACGAAACAAAGCGTTGAGAAAATAATAAAGGTATTATAATGACAAGCGGGGTAGAAACAAAGGGTAGGTGAGGGATTGGGTGCCAGCCAGGCCTGTATCTGCTGGTGTTGGCACCTGATCAGTTTCATAAGAGACCAAAGAGAAGCAGAGAGATCGGACATGAAGCCTTTAAAAACATATACACAATACGAAATCGGCCGTACAGTACGGACAATCTCAAGAGATACCGAACACGTATAAAGCGCTCTAATCTTTATTTCAGAATCGTGCTTGTTGCAAAAAAGGATAAAAACAGATAAATAAACACTTGCATTATCATAATTAACGCCCTGAGCTTCACGGGCCTGTCAATCATTCTTAATAGAATTAGAGGGCGTGTGAATGGAAAAAAGGCAGACAGAGATGGATGGAGGAGGCTGATGGATGTATTGGAAGATGGCAAGTTTCTCTGAAATGATTATTTAATGATCCGCATGTTCATCTATGCTAGAAGCAAGTAAAGGCGTGACGGCAACGATATCAGTCAGTGCAAGAAAGAAGCGGTCTGCTCACCTGTGCAGCACATCATATTAAAATGAAAACTAACTAATTGGTTGTACAGCTAGACAGGGTTCAAGAAGTGCTGCATACGTCTTTCTTAGTGATATATAGGTAACAGAAAATTTTGGATAGATAAAATATCAGATCTAGCAACAAATTTAAGCATCCAAATGTTGCCGAGCATTTATTTGTAAATTCTAGACATTTATGGCCACTCATCATTATTTAGACGAATCATACAGAGGTTGTGACACCTGTCAAAAAGTTTACATAAAAGTCAGAGAGACCCAAATACCTGGCCAGCCAACTCCAGACGCTTGTTTCCATAGTAATCGCGATCATCCACCTTGTTGTCTCCTTGAGCAAGAATCACTCTGCGTACCATCACAGCCAGGTAAATACACTTGGCTCGAAAGTTAAACTCCTTCACCTGGGAGACGTGAAAGCATGAAACATCACTCTACAAGAACAGATCCAACATACTCATTCTCAGGCTTATAGGAGCATGAAGAAAATAATTAACGAAAAATAAAGCGCTATCTAGGGTGGGAGTAGACCAGGCAGCTCATTTGGATTGACATACAGGTACGTGGGTGAGGACAGTAGAGGCGAGAAGCTCTCGGGCTTCCTCCATCTTGGTTTTCTTAGGGCCGCCCCACATGCGCTGACGCCTTACTTTATTTCCAATGTACTTCAGAGCCTGACAGGACAAAATAAAACATGCATATTTACAATGCAACCAGTGCTTGTATTTGTGTGTATTTATATAGACTTTAAAGGTCTTTGCAAATACAGTCCGAAATTTTCGTATGCGTTTTTTTGTATGGTGTCTCTGAATTGTCAGAATGCCTCTTAAAATGCTTGCTACGGATGCGAAAAACGCAGAAAATCGAACCCAGTCCGAATTTTTTTATGATGGACGAAAATATCGGAGGCAGTGTGTAAATGTGATTGACACAACGTGAGGTCGTATTTATTTTTTAACGTGAACAAATTTCGGACGCAAATTTCTGACTCAATGTGCAATGGCCTTAAGTCACAGTGAAATTAAAAATGACAATAGCTATTTTTTCATGAAATATTGCAGCGTTTATTGTAAATAGTTTATCAATGTGGGTCATTCTCTTTTTAAAATTCATGTGCCCTCATATTCTTTGGTTAAAATCTGAAAATGCACTTCCTTCCTGTAATGACTATCCATCTTAAATGACGTATGTTAGACGGCTTGGGCGGAGCATCCGTTAACTCCTCCCCTTCAACTGTCAGTCTACTGCCAGTTCCATTTCAAAATCCAACGGCTGTTTTTATACATCCAAATCACAGAGAAAGATGAAAGCCACGCCCACTATTTTTCTCATTAGAAATTCCATTTCACGCAGAAATGCATCAAAATACAGAAGTAAAAACGATCGCAACATCCAATTCACAGGGACTTCAAAGAAGTAAAATGTGTTTTTTTCCAGGCCTCTATTAATAAGATAAAACATATCAAATCGAAACATTTAATCTGGAGTGACTGAGCTCATGCTGGGTTCACTGACTCTCTAAAGGGGTCTCATTGAACAGGACCCCTCATTCTCCTCAGATACATGCAAACACACACACACACCTGAGTCAGCTACTTGTTCTACTAAAGCGGTCAAAGGTCAGAGAGAGTAGGGCTTTTCCTTTAGACCACCCACTTGGAGACACAAGACGATGTGCAATTGACAACTACTGCCTGAAAGGTTATGCAACAACTACTTCTAATTCAACTTATTTTATAATCAATACGTTAGTCATGTTGATGCAATGACAACTTCCTTGATAAATCAAATCATCTGGATTGGCCTTTATTCAATATGAGATCTGTAAATAATGTTGTAAGAAATGAATAATTAAATGTAATCATTAAAACCCCATGTATTGCCAGATGTTTTCTAGTGAACCCAATAACGTTCAGCATATCATTTATCTCATATAATTCTTATGCTCATATTTTACTAGGTAGTTTAAAGGGTATTATGTTACAGTAATTTAGAATATATAATTTTAAATATAAAACATTTTTTGTACCCCACTTTTTTACAAAACATAAGACTTATGTTGAAATATTCAGATACGTTTTATTAACTAAATGTCATGTTAAAATGTTCATTAACATAGAAGGGAAAGTGCTTGTTTTAGGTGCTGTAACCAGCCACCAAGCTTTTGATATGTGTAAATGTAATTTATTTCTTAACTTGTTTAGGGACAGTAGTTCAAAGACAAATTAATTTGTAAAGTTCAAAATTTCTATACTGTTTATCAATGAAAATAAAGTCACAAAATTATCAAAATGCTGTTTAGGGTACTTGTCAAACGTCACATGACCAAACCGGAAAACAGATTGAGATGGCATATATAATGTCATTTAATATAGGACACCTACTTTACCACAAACATTCAAAAGAACTCAACCATGAATTTCCTTTTAAATCATACCAGGCACTCAATTAAGCTTTCAATGTCCTGCAGTCTAAAAAAACATTTGGTCCACAATTTTTTGCAATGCAATTTGCTTGACTGCCCCTAGTGGTCATAGCAGCTGACAATTCTTCATCACAAATAACACACCATTTCTAATTGAGATCTGCTCTGGTCAATCGGTGTACACATGTAGGCTCATTAGCAGATCTTTGACAAGGCTCACATAATGTCAAAACCACATAAACAGGCATTCAAGTCTGCTCAGACCGGTTGCTAGGATGCAGATATGGTCTCTGCTTGACCCATTGGCTATTACCATGAATACATCTCAGATACAACACACTGGACCTTAGTATTTCATAATAAAGTTAAAAAAATGACTCACTGAAGTGCTAAATATAGATTAACTTGATATTACTTATGGGTTTACAATGTTTTTGGCATATTTTGTATTGACATGCAGTGCAAAGCCCTCAAAAATACATAATAAAAAACAAGGAGGGTTTTTGGGGTACCTGAGTTTGAGTGAATATTTGGGCCTTCTGACACTCCTCCAAACTGGGGGCAAAAGCAGCCATGACGTGTTCTTCTGTGCCAATCATCTGAACTATCTCCTGATCGCTCTCAACTCCCATTGCCTGATGCAAGACAAAGAGTTCAGTACTGAATAAAGTACTTAGTTCAGCAAGCAATATAGGAAATACTATAAAGTGACTGTTTATGCGTTATGGAAACAGTATAAAAAACACGATAGCACGTCCACAGTCACATCTTTTGTAAGCTGCTTTGGATAAATGTATCAATGTAAAAGTATACCCAATTTCGTATGGCACAAAATAACAAACACTGTTTGAATATATTAAACACAAAGTTTTAGTGTATAAGGCTCCGATCCATTGCTGAGGTGAGTGTGGTGCCACAGGCCTCTATGACATTTATTTATGCTAATAGGGTTCTGTGGGAACAGGACTGGGTGGATCATGATGCTTAAAGGTCTCCGACATTTGGCACGGCTGCCGTGTTGCAAGAAAATCCTGAAGGAATGTTCTTTGGACGCACAAGTGCAAAGCAAACAACCTCAACAGTCAATTTACTCTGTCTTGTCCCTAACCAACCACAGCCATATGTTTAGAGAGGGTCTGGGCAAAGGGAATCGGGGTAACATCCGCCACAAGAGCATTCATTAAACATCCGTTTAATCTAATACTTCAGACTGTGAAAAGAGGAAATCTCAACTTGAAACATTTAAAGTAAATACAAGGCTTAAGCTAACACATGTCAAATATGGACAGTGTTTGGAATGGCCTTGCATTTTTGAAAATTTATATCTGAAACATAAATAGTATTTATGATTTAAATACTTTTCACAACTTGTGTGATTTTTATTAGTATGTATGTTTTTGGGCCACTGATTTTTTCTTTTGTCGTTGTCTGCCATCTGCTGGTTGAACAGAGACCAGCCACTAGTTACTGTTGTGCATGCTGTAAATCAACAGTGCTTTCTAAAATCTCACCTTAAAGATTATGCCAATCGGTGCATCTTCAGAAAGAGTGTTGTGTTTTAGGTAAAAACGGCCCTGTTTTACAATCATGTTAGTTCTGCTTTTCTTCTCATGAGTAGAGCTGTAAACCAGAGACAAAAAGATACACGAGGACTTTAAGGACCTTTACATTCAAGTATACATCATTTATACTTTTTTGGGTTGTAGAGATCCTGATTCAATAAAAGATGCTTTAAGAATATACTTTAGGAATATAAGAGCAAAGTCCTGCACCTGGTGACTGATGCTCCCACAGCACCCTTACGATCTTGCTCCACGATGATGCGATTCTTGGACAACTGTTCTTGGATGAGAATGACCTTTTCTTGACCTTTCACAATAAAATAACCACCTGCCCAGAGAAACCCAAGAGCATGTGAGAAAAACATTTATATGCTGTGACCTGTTCCCACTCACGTGAACTTTGAATGGGATTATCTGTTTGAAACTATGTCAGAAAAACAGTCAAATGTCAATGAGATGGTGTCTAATCATCATGTACCTGGATCAAGGGGGCATTCGTTGAGCTTAGAGAACTCCAACGGGGTCTTTCCTGTCAAGACGCAGTTGGAGCTTCGCAGCATAATTGGCATCCTAAAAGAAGAGGTTAGGTGTGTTTAGAATTTCAAGCAGACGTAATGAGGTTTGGTAAAGCTTTAATCTCAGGTGTAGTTACCTTCCGATGGGAAGAGCATTGCGAATGATTCTCTGGCTGCCTCTGGTGTACTCTATGTCCACAGTGATGGGAGCTGAATATGTCATATCTCTCAGACGACACTGGTGATCAAAATAAGACAAACATTGTAAAAAACAAACAATACCATACAGACACTCTCATTCAATTAGTAAAATAAAAAGTTGTTTTAAATAAATAGAGGTTACCTCATGTGGAGACACGGGACGAGTTACATTAAAGCTTTCTTCAACATCAGGCATCCCAACATAGATATTGAGGTATCTAGAGAAGAATGATGGATAACAGGTTACTGTGTGTTATAAAATGCATAAATATTGAGTGTATTTACAAAGTGTCCTTACTTAAGGTACCACATCGGGTCAGCATCGCTTGTAATCTTCTCATTCGCCTTCATGATCTTTTTAATCTGGTTAGATTAGCAGACATTTAAAATAACGGTGCATATTATTCATATTAAACAAAACACAACACAAATAAACAAAAGTATGCTCCAATGGCTATCACTGGAAGCATAACCACTAAAACATTAAATTTACTGCATATACTGTAAAATTTTCTTTAAAAGTCTACAAACCTCCACATTGATGAAGTAATTGAATGAATCAATGTGCTGCTTCACTAAGCCTTTAACCTATTAAAGAAAATAACATCACAAATGAATGACACTGAAGCCTGTAAATATACTAGGAGCCAACATGATGTATTAATAACACGCACAAGAAACCACCAAACAAAGAAAAGCATGCACAAGGGTACTTGACGTTACAAGGGCATTTAATTATTTTAAGTTATAGACTTCAACTCATATTCGTCATATCTGCTACTCATATGGAGATAAGATTGTGTTGTTTTATTGTTTGATAAGAATGTCATATTTAGGTTTAATTATGTTGATGCTGAATATTTGCTTTTACCTTCAAAAAAGCTGGAAGCAGCTTCCACTTTTCCTGCAATTCAAAATGAGACAGAATAATTACATTTTAAGTTGTAACGCCTCTTATTTATATACAATAATGTTAAGATAACAATGACACATTTATTTTAACTATGAGGGAAGACTGACAGATAATGCTGACAGTGGCATGCTCGCTACAGTCTGAGCAGTCTTCTCACCTCAACAGTATCGACGGGAGCAGCGAGCTCCTGGGGAGTCATCGCTCCAAACTCCTCCTGCAGCATTATGATGCTCTGTTCAGACACTTACTAACCGAGAAGGTGAATAATCTTATATAGGTTAAAATACCATCGTACACACCACAACCCAGTGAAAAACATTCGGAACGGAAGTTTTTACTACACACGTGAAACGTGAGGTGTAACATCAAGTGCAGACCCCGGGTAATAACGCCTTCTCTATGGTTCCTACCACCGGCTTGACTGAAATGTTTCTAATTACATTAAAAATCTTCTAATCTGAATGTGTGTCCTTTAATTACTTCAAACTATAATTGTGCCAACATATTAATTTAATTTCTTTAGAAAACTACAATTAAATGATATATTTTGGATTACTTACACCAAATAATAATACATAGGCTATTATATGTATCTATATAAATATCTATTTCTTTTAGAGACAACATAATTTCCACTGTTACAATTGTGTTATTCAATGGTTTTGATGAGTTCACTAATATAAATAAAAACGTAAGCGAGTGTTTTCAAACTTTTGACTGGAACTGTATTTAACAAAATGCAAACACACAGATCTGCTCTGTAAATTAAATAATTACGCAACTTTTAATCTAAATTCTAATCAAACCAACATTTTAAAATGTGTTTTAGTAACTCTCATAGATCATGCCACAATACAACTTGTTTCATATTAACAGAATATGTGTAGTTAGGCTATATAATAAATGTATATTATATTATTTAATGAATATAACACAACACAATAATATATATATAATAAAATACTACGTCGCCCGAAAAGTCAGTACTCCCTTCAACCCCAATATGAATAGTTGATATAGATGAACAAAAATTAAATTACTAATACTAATTTTAAATGTTAAATTAATATGGTATGGAAGAAACTGTTACTGTTTTATTTTTCACCCACCTAAATAATGAATCACACAAGTGGATTAAAAAATCCCTTTAATGCAAAAGTTTTGTTTTTTTGTAGCCAACTAGATACAAGTCTTCCTCAAAATATGAAGAAATTAAAAAAGGTAAAAAATGACAATACATGAAATGCAATTCTTCCAAAAAATTCAGATTTGCCTTGATTTTGTAAATCTTACGTGTAAAACATTTTGAAAGCAGTTGTGTTAAATGAGTGCATTGTGTTAAAATATTAGCAAGTTGGCATAAAGTAAAACATTAAAACGTTGTCCCAATTTGTCTAAAGACTAAAATACACCTATAAAAACTACAAAAAAAACAAATGATGTCAGAAAAAAATCTAAAGTGTACTGAGAAATGTGTACTGTAGGGGTACAGTATCTACATGTGTCTGCTGTTGCTGCTCAGCAGTTTTGGATAGGCGGTCCCAATAGAGCGACCTTGTCTATGCACCACCATCTCCAGCTGATACTCATCCAGATTAACCACAGCTGTGGTGGTCTTCTCAGTGGATGTGAGGAACAGGATGGAAAAGATGGCCATCTCAAACTCAGGGCTCACGCCAACAAAAGCACTGGCCACTGGCTTGATCAAACCATGCCAGCTGAACTGCACATTCAAGACATGATCATCCTCATCAGGCTGCATGAAATAAAAACAACAACAGAAATTCAGCAAAGCCTGCACATATAAGAGTCAAATTCTAGAACTTAATACATTGTTTGGGTAATATAATACCAGGTGGGTGGATTTGTAACCCTTGTAATCAAGAAGATCTTGCTTCTCCTGCATGTAAAACTGGACCCAGTTGTGGAGACCCACGATTTCTCGGCCGAACTTGGTTTCTCCAACAAACACATGCTCAAATCCACTGGAGTCCTCCCTTAGGAGACTTGTGCATTTTATTATTAGAGTAGATGACACTTAAACTAATTCACAATTTATTACAGTTTCTGGGGTGTGCAGAATATGTGTGTATATTGCTTACCCTCCATTCCTGTCTCTGTGGTAGAGACGGAACCATATGTAGTACAACTGACTCTTAAACTGCCTCAGATCTGAGCGGGATTTCCCCTTATTAACTAGGTACTGGTGTGCACGCTGAATAAAACATTATAACACAGACTTTAAGGATTTAATTAATCAACCCAGAATGATCATAAGCCAGAGCCGCATTTATCCATTTTTTTCCCTTGACATGATATAAAGCTTTCAGGAACAGGGTGTGTCAGACAACCACAAAATTGTGCAAGCAACACAAATAAAAGATTAACGTCTTGTCTTTCAAGGCTTCTTTTGAATAAATCCTCCAACACAAAGGAGAATGTTGCGTAATACTCAATTTTTATATTACTTTCAATTTTTAATGAACTTCGTCAACTTGTTGTACTCTTCTGTGGTAAAATATACTGTATAATTTGTGTTATTTAGAGTGTCCAGACGGTGATGAATTCCTACCTTCATGACTGTGGTCTCTAAGATAGCATCCAGAAAAGAATTATTTTCTGTCACTTCATCAGTGGTCACCTTCTCAGCCACACCAGTGGACCTCTCATAGTTATCCAGGAGCTTCATGAAGCCTTTTGACAAACAAGAACATTTTTTGTCAAAACATCATTTAATAACATAGAGGATAAACCTTTTATAAAACAATTTTATGTTTCCGTTAAAGTACTCCATTTAAACACATCCATATACTGTATATAAGTAATGTGATTAAAGGGATAGTTCACCCAAACATATTTTTTTTCATCATCTTTTACTCACCCTCTTGTCAGCTTCGTGAGTAAATGACAGAATTTCATTTTTGGGTGAACTTTAAAGTTTATATTGTAAAAACATTTCTGCTACAATGTTTAACCAAGTAATCTCACTACAAGCGGTTTCCCTTCCTAAATAAAAAGGTGGGGCTGAAATGAATTTAGGACTGAATGCAAGAAGAAACGGCACTTGGAAATCCACCAGATACTTACTGGCTTTCTTTCTTCCAAAACACAATTACATAAAAGATCTTGGCATGTCTCTGACAAAGGCATGTTTCAGCACGGCACCACGAATAAATAAGTTTTTGTACAAAATGTGCAGAATGTGATCAGAGGGGGTTTCAGCATGTTTTTCTACACGCACACACACGCACGCACACACAGAAAGAAAAACACATACGTGCATAAGTTGTGATGGAGCTCAGTTTAGTCTCATCAACAAGAGAAAACAGCGGGGATGAAGCATGATCTACTGCACTTCTACTCCCCTGGGGTATATAACCGGCTTTGCCCTGAAAAAAAATTCAAGAAGTTTTGAGGTCACATGTGTTAAAATCAAGGGTGTGTCTGAGGTTAATGTTGAGGTGAGGAAATACCTGTAGTGAGATGTTGTAGTCGGTCCCTGCTTTCATTCGATTCACATCCAGTTTCCAAAGCTCATTGAAAATATCAGAAAGTTCCTGGTTGACAGTTTGACTGAAAATGGACACATTTTTTTTTTTTTTTTTTAAAGGTGAAAAATAATTGTATACATAACTTTGGAAAAGAATTTACCTTGCTGCATCACTAAGAGTGAACAGTGCCAGAAACACAATGACGCATCTAAAATCAAAATATTAAAAAAATTAATTATAAATTGAAACCTTAATATAAACTAAACTGAACTTAAAAAACATCAATATTATGCAATGTTAAACAATTAAGCGGTTCATTCACAACGTTAATACAATAGCCTATGGCACAACAGAATTTCTAACATCGTTTTAAGTATTACATTTTAACTATATATCATTACTCTATACAGTTACATTTAACTGTAAACTCAGCTGGTGACACTTAAAGAAAGATGCAACATAATACAGTTAAATGCACTGTATTTCTGCAGCAAAGATTTACTTTAAAGTGCATTTTTCTACTTCTGTGTCTTGCAGATCCCCAAACAAGAAAAAGTGGAAAAACATGAAATCTACATTTTAAACTTTTTTTAATTAGCAATAGGTCAAATGCTCTCTAAACAAGCAAAAGTGTACAAGCAAAACATATTAAACAAATGTTTCACATACCCCCTGTCCATGGTTTCTCTATGCAAAGAGCAAGTCGAGTTATTTTTGCACTTTCTCCTCTTTTGCTGGAGTTGTTTTACTTGAGCATGCCCCAGTGAATTGCCCCTGGCGATGCGTTTATGTCTCGATACTCCCAAATACTTTTATTCACTTGATTTTCTTTTAACACAGGAACAGACTACGCATATAGAAAAATATGCGACCGTAATAAAATGGGCGGGGACTACGGGCCCGGAAGAAGACTCAAATGACAAAACTAAACAATTCAGCTGTTTTAGTTTTTACAGTATATTTTTTAATTTAAGAAGTATTCTCGATGTCAGCACAAATATGTAAAATACAGTCGAGAACGCTTCTGAATCGACACACAACAACTATAGAGAGCTAGCATGGCATAAGGTAAGTTAAGCGTTTCTTTTCTTTGCGCTGTTGACGATTAACCAACCATAAGCTTTAGTGATTACCATCGTACGCGTTTATTTATTAATTTAATATAATTACTGTGGCGGTGTTCTATTTGTACCTCGTGAAACAATCATTTAAATAAAGCTGTCCTAATGATTGTACCTTTATGCGCAAAGGCTTTATAAACGTCATAAGATTGAAATAAAGACGATAGGCAAATTAAAGCGCCTTGTTGGGCCGTCATGCGCCCCCTGGAGGAAAACAACAGACAGTAGTCACTGACTCGCGGACTGAATCTTTTCTCCAGTTTATAATATTTTTGAGAACTGAAAGCGAATGATCAATGTAAAGCTTAAAAGGCTACATCATAGAGTTAACACTAACCGTAACTAATTTAATTGTGGCCGAATCATTTATAATCATATTTTAAAAGAAGAAAACAGTATGGACGTCACTTCACATACGTTTCAAACTGAATACGGACTGCTCGTCAGATGGCGCTGTTTACCTAGTTAACAAGATCGAAGCTTTCGGCCTGAAAAGATTCCTGTCATATAACACAGGTGGTATTATTTGCATGGCAATCTGACACTTAAGCATATCAACACAAAGACAGCCTGTTTGTTTTCAGTATTTTATTCTCTTAAAAATAAGTAAAAGTCAATTAAGTAGAAACATGTAACTCTGAAATGGTTATGAGTGGCACTTTTAAAAATGTTTTTCTCGATGCTTACCAATTTTGTGCACATAATATTGCATAAAGATCCATGCTACATAATAGCATTTCAATAAAGAATATTACTATTGCCATTTTTTAAGTAATGTCACAATGAACTTTTATTAAAATAATGCACCATATGTTGCTAATATTTTTTTCTATTTGATATAAATAACATGCAAATGCAAACCTTTACAAATTGGATTTAAAATACTTTGTACAGAGTTTTGCATGCAAATGCATGAAGCATATGCATTATCAAGGAGGGTACTGGCTTGATCAACCAAACCAAACGCTGCCATTATACATTTGGGACTGCACATAGAACATTACATTTTACGCTTTAAAATATTTTACCACTAGCTTCATTATTCAATAAAATATATTTGATTTTGACAGAAAGTGTCATTGTGCTGTTGCTATTAAAAATACTGGGACAAACAAACTTTATATTTAGGCTTGCTGATGATAAAGAATGCACATCTCCAATGACCGGCAAACTACAGTAGGACCGCTATTCATTTTCATTAGTTATCATATCACATGTCTTCAAAACAACTACATCCAATAATATGAAAAACTGGGGCACATATATTCATACGCATCAATTATAAATGTTCATATTCAGTATTGTTTCAAATTTTCAGAAATGCACTGCAAGGGCAATCAAATATAACATGTAAGTGGTTCTGATTGATGTATTTGGCATTCTCAGAGAGAGGTGTGGCGATGGGGAAGTCACTTCCGATAAAGCAGCAGCACTGGTGGTGAGGAGGGGGTTCAGGTTACCCCCGCTGTGTCCTCACACATTGGAGTCATCGTCCCTCAAGCTGGCATTGGGAAAAGACGTGGATATCTCCTTAAAGAACTCATCCTCCTTCAGCATGCTCTGAGCACAAGACACAAGACGCATATTTAAATATCAAGAAATCTATACTGTACATACAACAACCAAATCAGATGAGTCATTCATCTGCGCATTACCGTTAAATTATTGATGCCCTCAGAGAAAGCGCCGATCTGCCTCACTGTTCCTTCTGAGTCCTCCATCTGGCCAAAGCAAACCAAAAAAGAAACATTACCTAAATGTATATAGCATCCTGGCAACTTCATGACATGCATCAGAAATCTTCAAAGCTCCACCTGGTCAAGTCGATCCAGATCATCGTCGTAAATCTGGAGCTCCATGCTTCTGTAGCCCTTCTGAAAGCTGCGTCCTTTGGGCATCTCCACATCCATGGGACAGACGTACTCTTCATTGTCCTCTTGCTTCTTCTTTCTCCCAAATCCCCCAAATACAAGCTTATGTGGCTAAAAAAAAAAAAATCAAATTAAGCAATATAATAATACATCTCAATCTACACTAGATGTTTTAAGATCGGAGATGTTTTGTATGATACCTTCACTTTAGCGGTGGCAGTAAGTAAGGTGTAGTCTGGGTTCTCTAGACACTCTTGTTTGAGATGCTGGGCCTCTGAACCCACAAGCAGGTTAAAGTGAGTGCCCAGATGTCTCCGCAACAGAGTTTTATTGGGGGGAATATTAAGCAGCAGAGCCATCGTCTCCACGTTGAAACGAGGTTCCAGCACCTGAATCGAAGAACAAAACATTCTCCACTTGAGATTTTTTTTGTACTCAAACAGAGAACCTTCCAATAAAGTACAACTTGGGTTTTAAAACAACAACCTTTAGGCCCACATCAAACCTTATGTAAATGAACCACGGTTTTATTATAGTAAAAGTGGTAGTAGCCATGTTTTTTGGCAGATTAATTGCCATTTGTAATACCATAGATTTACTACAATGATGTAGTGACACCATGATGGTTGTAGTAAGATTAAACTAAATTTATTGTTACTGTAGTTTATCCATGGATATTTTCATGTAACTATTAAGCTACATCACCAACAGACCAAATCAATACAAATCTGTTCTTACCATCAGACCGCCGTGAACTCCACTTCCCCTCAGGTTGGGTGCATACTCGGCCAGATCTACAGAGCGCAGCCACTCCATCACACGGTGGTTGGTCCATTGAGAGATCTCAGCGGGACTGATGTTGTTCTGAAACCACAGCGAGCGTAAGGATTAGAGCCGTATATATCAATTAAACAGTTCAACAGCACAGATTACAGGTTTATTTTCCTGTACCCTCTTACCTCATCCGAAGGTCGTCGGCGCAGACAGTTGGGGTCGTAGTTATTAAGACGTAGCACCTGGATGGCTCGCTTAATACTGAGATGATGCAAAACACTGCCAACTTTCAGAGATAACAGGTCATCCTATTTAGAGTGGGCAACAGAAAGAAAATATGATTAAAATATGAACCGCAAACAAGCATGGTGAAAACAACAACATAGAATTAGGCATAGAAATAGTCTAGGCAGAATTCTGCTAGACTAACTTTTATTTCAGTGATTAATAGAATTTTATGGATTTATAACTCAAAAAAATGAAACAATACTGTTATGCATTGCAATGGTAATTTGTTGTCCAATTGCCCATTAGACTTCCTTTGTTAAAAGATTTCTGTACACACATTTGATCTTTGTTTTTACAAAAAGAGATTATTTTCTGTAGTAATTTGTGTTTTATTGACAATGTTAAGATTCAACCGTTCCAAAATGTCATTCAATCAGAATTTCTAGATGTATTGAGGCCATTCCAGTCCAGTGCCTGTTGAATTTCAACAAAATCAAACCTCAGGAGAGACAAAGTCATCCAACAGCAATGTGAAAGACTGACAGCATCACAAGACACATGAAAACTGTCATAAAAATCAAGATTATCACATAGGTTTTTTTTTTATGACTGTTTTATTGCTTAAAAGTGAACATGAACTTGTTTTCTTTGCAGTATTTGAGATCTAGCATCTTTTCTGTTATTTTGACCTGTTTCTCCAGTTTTCATCTTCTGCAAATAAATGCAAACAGAAACAATATTTTTATATGAAATTTTACCTAAACACATACCTATAAATAGTACATTCTGAAAAACTGAAAATCAGTT
The DNA here is from genome assembly GCF_024868665.1 of Triplophysa rosa. Taxonomy (NCBI): domain Eukaryota; kingdom Metazoa; phylum Chordata; class Actinopteri; order Cypriniformes; family Nemacheilidae; genus Triplophysa; species Triplophysa rosa. The sequence goes on along the minus strand of NC_079901.1, from coordinate 19,100,519 downwards.
TGAAATGGTCTCATTCTTTTTTCTACAGCCATATATGCAACGACAGAAATAACTCACCACTGTCATATAATGAAGCATTCGTCCATCCACACGGCCCTCATCGAACTGAGTCTTGTACTGCGGAAGGCCGATATCATCAAGCCACCCTAGAACACAGAAAAAAGGTAATGACCTGGTCAGTCACCAAGTACAGATCAATCCTTATGAAATGATTCAATCTGATGTGTTTGGCCTGGACACGATTAAACCACGATCAACGGCAAGTCTAATACTCCGTCATGACACTGCAAGCAAATAAACACCCATTGCTCACTTGTCACCCAGTGGTAGTCGAGTTTGCCTTTGTTGTCATCCTCCTCTGAGCCCAGAGCCTGTAATGCCAGCTGGAGTTTCTTCCTGTGAAGAGGGTGTTTGATCCCCAGCTCCTGCAAATCGAAGGCAGATCACAGTCTTTAATAGCATGTACAGCTACTAACACAGCACTATAAAAGGATTCAGCATCTTAATCCCCATCGAGGATAAGAGCTAATATAGTAAGCCAAGTGTGTGCACTGGTTCTCATCATGGGATGATTCCACCTACAAAGAACTCACTTTTTCCAGATCCTGTTGGGAGGCCTGTAGGAGCGTCTGGCCGGAGGAGATCCAATGCCTGGCCAAACCTACGTACAACCCCAAGCCCTGTTCTTGCATCCAATCACACACCTGCTCTCGAGACCAGCGTGCAAACGGAGCATCCAGCTCGCTGGAAAACATGAACCCATCTCTAGAATCATTCCTTTTTTGAAATTTAAAGTAGCCAGTTCTTAGAAGTCTTTATTACACAGCATTTTGGTTAATGGACTTGATTTTTAATCACGAAACTGATGGAGCTATTCACCATTTGTTATGTAGATTGTATTATGCAGCAATTTGGGCACATGTGGGCCTGTTACCATCAAGAAGAGCCTCTGGCAGGAGTACATCTTGTGTCTCTGTGAATACTGACCTGTTGGTGTTCTGCAGGTCACGTGACCAGCCGAGCCTGGGCCCAGCTGTGGCTCTGACTCCTCCCCTTTTAAACTCGCTCTCTGATAGGTTATCATCCAGGTTAAATGTGGTTGATTGACTTCTTTTGAGCCTATAAAAGGAAAATAATCAAACCGAAACTTAACTGCATTTTGTTTCAAACAAAGTTATGGATTCCAACTTTAATAAAAACATTTTTTTTACCAAATACATTTAGGTGTTCAGTTTCCATCGGTAGCATATGAAACATGCAAGAACCAAAACATGTTATAAAATGCATAACAGCGCAGCTTTGTCCCTTCATACTCACTTTCCAAAGAGCGCTTTGATTCCTTTCGACTTTTTCTTTCCCTCAGGGGAAATGGGCAGTGTGTGCGTGCTGTCGCTGTCAGCTGACCTCTGCGGCATCCCTGCCAAATCCAGATGTTCTGTGCCGTCCCGCTCCGTCTCAGCTGCGCAACCAAACACATGAAACACAAGAAAAGAAAGTCACCTCAGCAAACTACATTACCCACAATACCATGCAGTCCCAGGGCAGCCCGCAGGGTTAACCGAGCATTAAATAAACTGAGGATTATGGGAAAGAAGAAAAACATGGCAGGGATTCAGCTGGAGAGCAGAACGGTAAAACAACAAGAACAAAGTTCATAACAAATACAAGCCTAAAAATGACAGTGTCTTCCTAGAGCTACCGGAATTTGCATCACGGATCAAAATTGCAGATGACTTCTCATCTGGACTAAAGAACAACTGGAGTTTATTTTCAGGGTGGAATTGTGGGAGATGAAACGCAGACATGCAAGTTAACAAGACAGAACTTCAGGAATAGTTCACCTTCTGTTATCATTTACTCACCCTGTGGTCATTTTAAACCTGTGTGATTTTCTTTCTTCTGCAAAACTCAAAAGAAGATATTTAGAAAAATGTTGGTAATCAGAAACCGTTGAGTCCCCATTGATTTCTATTGTATGGACACAAAACTAATGGAAGTCAACCAACATTTGTTGTTTGAAACAGCTTTGAAATGGGGAGTGTAAATAACGACAGAATTTTGACTATTCCTTTATAACATCTCAGTGTTTGAACAGCACAATGTGGGGCATAAAGACGAATATGGGCAGAACATTTAAGTACTGGGAGAATATGGTCACCACATGCGATAAAGGTCTTCTCAATAGTAGAATGTAGTTTAAACATCATTATTTGTAGAAAAGGAATCCGAACAACAACAGCCATTACTGCACTTTTTATTGCGTTTGATTGCCAATTATTGTTTCCAGCTCACTGACAAAATGTTGCTTTGGATAAAAGCGCCTGCTAAATGAATAAATGTAATGTGCCGTAGAGAAATGACAACAAACCCAACTATGATTTATTTCCTTCATGCTGGGACCAAGATGCTTGCTTTCAGGCAAAACGAGACTAAATCAAAAAGGATAAAAGGTTTTATATCAAGGTTTGAAGCAAAAATAAACACAGTGAGGAGTCCTTTCATCTTTAACAGAGAAAGAGAGAGAAACACACACACAAAGAGAGGCTCAGAGAGGTTTAAGGACACATCCAGTTGTTCCTTTATCTTTCTTGCAGAGAGGCCATACGCAGGTCTAGCCTGTAAACGGATGTCTGTACTGTACCTAGCATTGGAGCGCTTGCACTCCGGCCTCGATCTTCACACAAAACAATGCACATGTGCCATCACCAGAGTACGGAAAGGAAACAAAGTGCAAAGGTTAACATCACAAACATACAGTAAAGAAACCAGTCAAAAGTTAGACAAACCTGACTTCAGTGGCTACAAGCTGTTTTTATTTGTTTGTTATCTTTTGGTCACTGAATACTTTCCACCCATTTGTTACTTCATAGTTTTAACGTCAAATTGTAATTTACTTTTCTTATTATGCTGTTGTAAAAGAGCACCAACAAATGATCAAGAATGAGTCTGTGTCCTAACTTTTGTCTGGTACTGGACACACAAACATGGCAGACAGTTCCTTTAGGAAATAGGAGCTTTTTTTGGTAACAGTCAGACTTCAACCGCTGAGCAAGAGCTTAAAGATCCAAATAAGAAGTCTCACCCAAATTAGGGGCACTCGCTGTCCTCTTTCCTCCTTTTATCTTGAAGAAGCCCCGTCCGAAGGACGATCTGGCCTTCCTGGTGCCAAAGCTGTCATCCTCGGCAGTGCGAGTGGTAGTTGGGGATTTGGGTGGTAGAGTTGTGATCTCGTTGAACTCATCTAATGCTTTGCTCTGAAACAGAAAACATTACATAATCTGAGTTTCACCTTCAATAATTTCAGGCATGTGTAATAAAGTAGTATTCTGTTAATCGGTTTTATGAGAAATAAAAGGATGGAAATTACATCTGTTGGTCTCTGATCCACTGCCAATGGTCTCTACAATAAAGTATAAAACAAAAATGATGTTGCATTCTCACTTTACATTACTCAACATTACCAAAGTTTCATATAATATAAAATTATCCAATATATATAAAAGAAATACTTTAGTAACTGTTACATTTCTTTCATTTTTAATATACTTTTAACTGTCTTGGAAATCACAACTCTCATGATATCAATCATTGAATCAAGAAAATGATAAAAATCTGTGAAAAATCTGTCGTCATTTCCTCACCCCCTCATCATTTCAAACACATATGACTTTCTTTCTGCCGCAGAACACAAAAGAAGATTTTTTGAAGAATGTTGTTAATCGGCACCAATTCACCTGCATTGGTTTTGTGTCCATAGAAGTGAATGGGTGCCAGTGCTGTTCGGTTACCAACTTTGTTAAAAATATTTTCTTTTGTGTTCTGCATAAGAAAGAAAGTCGTACAGGTTTGAAATGACAAGAGGGTGTGTAAATGATGACAGAATTTTCATTTTTGGGCGAACTATCACTTTAACATGACAACAAAAAATTCACCTTTTCACTGGCTCTTCCATCCAGATTGTTCAGACTCCCAGACTTTGTGACCTCTGAAGTTCTAAAACATAAGAAGACAAGTTACAATAACAGCATCTCAACATCCATATACAGTATACGACTTCTAGATATCACAGCACTATGTTAACACTGTCTGACACACACTATGACCTATGACAGAGGCATTTCTGCTAACCCCAAAAATGGTGTTTTAAAGTGATACTTCACCCAAAAATGAAAATTCTGTCATCATTTACTCACCTTCGAGTTGTTCCAAATCTGTATAAATTTCTTTCTTCTGATGAATACAGAGAAAGATATTTGGAAGAATGCTTGAAGCAAACAGTTCTCGGCCACCATTGACTACCATAGTAGGAAAAAATACAATGGTAGACAAAAGTGCCCCGGAACTGTTTGCTGTCCTACATTCTTCAAAATGTCTACATCATTAGCATTCTTCAAAAAAAATGATAAAGTAATTTTTCCTTCTATGGGAGTCAATGGGGGGCAAGATCTGTCTGGTTATAAGCATTCTTCCAAATATCTTTCTCTGTGTTCATCAGAACAAAGAAATGTATACAGATTTGGAACAACTCGAAGGTGAGAATTTTCAGAATTTTCATTTTTGGTTGAAGTATCCCTTTAAAACGTGCCATTTTTTTAACCGTGTGCCATCAGAGACACATACTCACTCTGGACTCTCATGTAACAGGGTCTCCTGTGATTGATTTGGCTCCTCACACCCCTTATCACTACAAAGGACAAACACACAATTGGGATGCAGAGGTGGTGGCAAAGCATGATGGGTAGGCAGTGGGTTACACACATGGCTAAGGCAGACTGACATGCAGTTTCAAACATTATACACAGTAGAATAAGAAAGGAAACAGATGCATAAATTAAGGAAAAGAAATAGATGCATTACTGATACTAGATCACATAAAAGTTAAGGCAGAAACATATTGTAAAATTGTGATGTCACTGGGAAACACACACATCAGGCGTTTGAAAAACTACGAGGATGGAAGGACTTAGGATGCTAACATAAAACAAGAAAGGAGGAGGTGGCTTTGGAGATGCTAGAAAGCTCTAAATATCTCTGCGTGTCAGGTTTTGGTGGATCAGTGTGTGAACCATGTTACCGGTTCATGACAATAGCAAAATCACATCCTAACCATTTAAATTCTAAGAATCATTTATGGAATGTGTGAAATATTGGCATTTATTGAATGTCGGACTGTCCCAAGTTTCACAACAACAATAAAAAACTCAACTTCTGCACACCCCCTTTGAGTCTCGCATTACTGTACCTTGATGACTGTATTTGTTCCAGGACTGGACCGCTGTCTGAGGATGATACACTGAGGGATGGCACTTGAAGTGTACTGATAAATATAGATATCTATGGAGAAAAAATAAGGCAGAAAATCCACAGCAGTGTTAAAATGTGAAGGTTTTCTTAATTTCTGTAAACCAGCGTTTTTTAGCAACCCTGGACCACAAAACCAGTCACAAGGGTCACACTTTCCATTGATGTATGGTCTGTTAGGATATAATACAATATTTGGCTGAGATGCAACTAAATCTTAATTGAGGGTGCAAAAAAATCTAAATATTGAGAAAATCGCCTTTGAAGTTGTCCATCATGGGCGCTGAAGCAGGCCGTTGCTAAGAAGAAACAGGTTTGTTTTAACGCTCTCTTTTGGCTTACCGCTGTAATGACGTCGTGGAGAGAAAATGAACCTGAAAGTGGAAAGTCTAAGCTTCACAGATACCAAACTTGAGTGGGTAATTCCCAAAGAGCAGCCAGCAGCGAGCGATGTTTGCAAGCGTGTTTCTGGCCATTTTTAATAATAATTTACAGTAGGAAATGTACAAAATATCTTCACGGAACACGATCTTTTAATATCCTAATGATTTGGCATTAAATAAAAATCGATAATTTTGACCCTTACAATGTATTGTTGGCTATTGCCACAAATATACCCTTGATATTTATGACTGGTTTTGTGGTCCAAGGACACATATGAAACTATGCCTATTTAAATCTGTTTATATCAAAATGTTCAAATATATACACAAACTTTAGAACAGCAACGTTTATGTATTGTTTTAGGCAACCGCTATAAAAACCAGGTACAACTCTTACTGAATTTGATGATTTAATAAACATTTATTCTAACAAGTGCAGTTATTTAGAAGGGGTTGATAACAATTCGGGGAAAGAACGGTTGCTTGGTTAAACATGCTAAACTGTATATGACATATCTGGACAGTGATGCCTGAAGACATTCTGTCACTTCATTACAAGTGATTCACTAGTCTTGGAGCATCAGAGCACAAGCCGATGGTTGACATTCTATCTGTACTGCAACGGTTTCTTTTTGCTCTTCTACTGGGCTGACGCATCAAGGAAAGATTATATGAACGTTGCTGGTCTGAAAAGAGCCACACCTCGTCCCGTCCCCTCCCAATCACTTCTTCTGTGCAATCGAGCACCGACTTCTCAGTGTCCATGGAAAAAGAGAGGGCGGTGGACATGGACAGGGAGCTGTCGCTATTGCTTCCATCACTGTCTCCTTCTCTGACCTTATCTGATGAGAAAGACGGGAGATTCGATCATTAGCTCAGTCAAATGTCGCACTAACAAATACAGCCTGTCGCTTATCAACGGCACATTGTGTGATTTAACTAATTGGGTGAATCTCGCAAAAACGTGTTTAGCTCACATTTCATCCCGAATTAAATCAATTAAAACAACAAACTCAATGCGGAGTGAGGGGGTGGATGACATATTGCCATGTTCATTTTTTAAAACTGATTTAGTGAGATGGTTTTTATTTTTTATGCAACTTATATATATATATATATATATAAATACATTTATAATTTTTATTTCATAAATAAACACATAAATGCATAATACATCACCTTTTCGTCCTTGTGCACACATCACCATCTCCTGCACTTTCTTGTACCTCATAAGCGACTGTCGTAGTTCTTCAATCTTGCGATCCTAGACAAAGTACCAAAAGCCATCAAAACACGCCATGTCGGGCTCTTATACAAATGTCAAAAAAGCAACCGAAAAAGAAACTCATGACCTAAAACTACCTTCTCCTCATTTGCCGCCATCAACGACTCCATCGCTCTCTTCATCTTCTGTACCTCCATATCTGCAAGGCACAGGCTCAGTGAACTAAAGACCATTTCATAAACCCTAAAGGGCAAACTCCTGACATTTAGCATCACATAAACCGTAGATGCGGTCGAGTGAAATGTAAAAGCGACCTTCTGTGACAAACGAGAGAAATGTACACAATGGCAGCGAGGAAGAGCTTGTTGGGTTTCAAACACGAGTGTATGCAGCCACAGATAAGAGTGGACGTCCAGTCTGTGAGGGAATATGGGTAGAACAGTTATGGGGCAATGCAATGTTGCTAATAATGGAGGAAGGGAAGGAGGAGGTGAAAGAACTAGCTTTGGGGAACAGGAGGTGCTACAGTACAAGGGGACAGGCAAAGAACACACAGTCAAAAGTGTGAATGTGACATGCCAGTCGGCTACCACGATCTGACACTTATCACGGTTAACATGTACTAGCATTCAGTATGTTTTTTCTTCTTTCACTGTTCCAGACTTAATTTCTGTTTTAAATCTATTAATACTAGAAGGTATTCTGTTTTTGTGTCGTAGATAAGCAAGCTTGATGAAAAGCATGCCCAAGCATGCAGGCATAGGAAACAGGACTACGAGGACAAAAATAGTATAAAGATTAAAAAAAAGGATGTAAGGGTAGAAGGTAGACGTGAGGTCCCCTTACGTTTCTCTTTGAGCCTCTTTTTAAACGTTTCTTCAGTATGGAAAACTGTTTAAGACAGAGCAATGATATTGAACGTCTCGTGTTATTGAATGGGTTGGACCAGTAAATCAGTATACTGCAGTGTTGGGTGTAACTAGTTACTAAGTAATTAGTTACTGTAATTTAATTACTTTTCCCTTGAAAAAGTAAAGTAAGGGATTGCTCTTATTTTTTTCTGTAATTTAATTACAGTTGCTTTTGATGTAATTAAACTAAATACTTTGTGTAATATATCAGTGTGCAATAGTGGAATTGACATCAAAATTCAAAGTCTAACTTTAAAATCCTTGCTTTAATGTATAATTCTCACATTTGTAATATTTTGGTCAGTTAATACTACTACTTTATGTACTTTAATATTATTTATTTGAAATAATTAAAAGAGCTGTTTCATGCCTATCCTTGAATCACTTAACTAATCAAGGTTGATATAGGATATAGAAAGTAATTAGTAGTAAGAAACTAAATACTTTTTGGAGAGAGTAATTTGTACAGTAATCTAATTACACTATTGAATATGTAATTAGTAACTAGTAATGAATTACTTTTTAAGAGTAACTTACCCAACACTGGTATACTGTACATAAATCGTTGCATAGCAAAAGACATGCAAACAAAAACACAAAAAACATAAATAAGCGAAACTAAACAAAAACCCAAATCAAACAACCAAAACAACAACAAAAAACAAGCAGAATCCCAAAACAAAAAACTGATTAAGCTTTATATATCCCAGCTAAGTTATTACAGAATCACAAGGTCTACCACAATGACAAGACAAAACTAAATCTGTAAAGGGCATGCTGGGACAGGCAATACAGTAAATAAGTGTGAATAACAGTGACGACATATCCCACCTCTCTCTGTGCTGTCTAGGCCTGCAGGCGTTGGGGATCTGGACCCCGTCTCATCCAGCTGCCTTCTCAATGTAACCAGCTCCTCCTGAACATAAGTCAAAATCTGTTGTTAGATCTGTATTTTATGACCTCTTATAGTCCATAACCACAATGAACAGGGCAAGATCCTTACAATATCATCATGCCATGCAACCACCATCATGGCAGATGAAACATGCTAAATAAGAGACATTTTTAGACACAAATCAATGGTCACTTTCAACAAAACATCACTGAGGAGTGAGAAAGAAGTGTTTCACAAAGAAAAAGGGAAAAACGCAGTCGTGCCAACCTCAAAGTAAGTTTTTGGATGTGTGTGGTCTAACACTAAACTACAGTAGGAAGTAGCAACAGAAATAGCATCTTCTGCATTATATTGCAGTGTGAAATGTAGCCCTTTCAGCTTAAACACAAGGTACCGGCTGATACGAAAGCATAGCTGTGGTTACTTAAACATGCTGAGATCTGACACTGGTGCCACCAACTTACTGCTTACAGAGAAGATTGTGTATGTAATAAGCAGCTTTTAAATCATGATGAGAACTCTGTCTGTCCTTTAAAAGGTGAAAATGGGGCCTGTAATGTTGTGTAGAGCTCTGGGTCAAACTCAAGCAACCAGTGACAAACAGAGAAATTACTCTTACTTAATGGAGAATTGTGTGCAAAACTAAAACCATGGTAAAAATTGCATAGTTCACGATATATTTTTATTTTTGTCGTAACATCACATGATTTTTTTGTCAGACAAGATTTTTTGTCATTCTGCTTTTACCCAATTTTATAGACGGTTTCAAGACAACAACATAAACGAACATTACTGCGCATGCTTGCTTTTGTGGCCCAAAATTAACTTCCAGTAGCTTACACGTCCCTATAGATTATTTCTGATAACAATCAAAAGAAATAACAATTCAATTACATTAGCTAGCAAGTTAAAAGTATGTCTTGCCAGTATTATTTTCGGCTACTAGTAGAAGAACCGTTGCTTGGCTAAACTTAAAGATGCAGTTTTTGATTTACAGCGGCTACTAGCGTTGTATTATAGATTTGCAACGAATTGCTCAGTCCAAACACGACGGTGGTCACCACAGTACAAAAAGATGTCGTTCTCATGTTGACGCAGGGAAGAGATCATGCGGGCATTAGAAAGACTGTAGAAAGCAAGAAAAGCAATGTCTTATTTATTACATAAAATAAAAGGTCTGTGGATTTTACATTTAAAAAGAAGGATAAAAGTCAGGCAGGAGTTAGGACCTGCGTTAATATTATAAAGACTTTCCAGCAGAGACACGTTAAGACCCGCGGTACTAAGCAGAGATACTCACAGATATCTATGGAGATACTGTCCAGCAGAGAGACGTTGGAGAGAAAGATCGTCTCAAAATCACCCCAGAGGAGGATGCTTTGATTCGGATCAGTATGTGAGTAACATTGGTTTTTCTGTTTGTTAGAACCAAGATATGTTGTTGTTTTTGTTCTAATATTAGCTTTGTGACGGAGCGGTTTATAGAAAATATAGAAAAAAGTAGAAATAATTTTGTATATTATATTGCATTTCTGTCAATAGATCCACCTAAAAACCCTGTATTGTTCCTTTAAATGCAACAAATCTACACAACCCATTCCACAAATTGTTTATTTAATAACAATTTCATACAATAAAATACTACAAATTGTTTATTTAATAAAATAATAATATAAATTAATTAAAACATAAATAGTTAAATTATTAGGGACTAGCCATACCGATAACCAAACACAGACCGAACTTCGGGCCAGACGCATGTGTCCAATGAAACTTGAAAGTCTATATAAACTTTTTTTCCAATCATAGAATTAGTAAAAAAAAGGATTTGCAGCAACTCGATTTTTATGTCCACTACAATGAACACAACTGAAGCAAAACAATTTTTTTATTGTAGGCCTATTTATTAACCATAAAATATGAGAAGTAATTAAAAAGAATGTACATACTGTAGGGATTAATAATACAAAACAAATGTAGAAAAATGCTCAAAAAACTAAAAAAGTAGTATCTGACCCCAAGTACTGTATGTGTGTATACATCTGTCTGTGTCTGCTGGTGTGTTTTGATCAGTCAAATCGTTTCATACATTTTATTCAAATTCTTTTTAAGGCTGCTGTATTTTTTTTACTAATTCTATCATTTTTTTTAACTCAATGGTGTGATGCCTCATTTTTAAGTATTAATGTAATTAATGAGATTATTATTGATTTTCGTAAATAGTACTCTGGACCTGCTTTGCCAATTTGTCATAACAGGGCAGCACATAGAAGTTGTTAACCATAAATATTACTTTACGAGATAGAATGATCAAAAAGGATCAGTCAGTCCTTTCAGACGTTACGCATACACTATTCAACGAACAACAATTGTTGCATTCGGGTCGCAGATTCAAAATGCCTGTATATAAATCAAACAGATTCCATTTATTCCATCCGTAATCAGGTTTTTAAATTCTTTGTCATAAATTATGTAATGTTGTTGTGATGTAATTTATATGAACTGTTGTCTTGATGTGTACTAATATCTACAAACCAAATTGCCTTTCGAGGACAAATAAAGTAAGGTAAAGGAAAGTATATACGTGATCTTCAACCAACTTAACTTTAAGATGTGCTAAAAATCAAAACGAAAATGCAAAAAGAAATAATCAAATAAAAGGGTTTAGGATCACAGCCGTAAGCAGGTACCCTGCAGTATGCCGACCTTGAGTGCCTGGATTTTTTGTTCCTTCCTCTGTTTTTCATACTGCATCTGGCCCATTTTGAGTTTCAGGCTGGAGAGTTTAGCCATTAGCGACTAGCGGAAGAGAGGTTAGCCAAGGAGGAAATGAAAAAGACACTTAAAGATAATAAGGTGACAGAGATATGCAAGAGTTTAGCAATGGTAAAGAGAAACAAGAACAGAGGAGAAAACTAATTATTGATGTCGCGCTATCACAACTAGTTACTTACCTTAGTGGATTTCAATTTCTTTTCATACTGTAACCGTTCGTTCTCCATCTCAGACAGGCGGTATCTCAGGTCATTGATCTCTAAAATTAAACCCTAAACAAAACAAGTAAAAGACTCGAATTGCCAACATTCTCCGAAGTGCGTCAACAATTTAGCAACAATGACTTGTTAATGATTTATTATTAACCACATTCATGTATTATTGTCAAACTAAACTGTAATCTTGTTTTTACGGAATGTAACATTTAAGGTCAGTTGATATACTTTTCAAAATATGTGTTTAATTATATATTTATTTATTTCAACTGAATTGCTTGTCGCAATTGATTTTCATTTTAAACAAATCACTTTGAACTTTGAAGATCCATCTCAACCTCCAATGAACCAAGAAAATAGATTTTCAGTGACTTATAAATTCCTACAATTTATATTTATATCATAAAACTACTAAGAAAATCTTTTCCCATGCGTTACATGCCTGAATTACCAAACAGGTGAAGCGAGTAATCCTTGAAAATATTTTAAGGAACAAAAAGCATCTATTCTAGTGAATGCAGTTTCATTCAGCAGGCCAAACTCTCAGAGCTGTGCTCTTTCAGGATGTCAAGCATTCAGACATAGATTTATGATTCAATAAACAGCAGAACAGCCTCCAGTTGTAAACACTCGGTGAATGCTTAAAAAAGGCAGTGGGAAAGTTTAGAACAACCTGCCATTTACATCCAGTATTTACATTCAGAATACAGCAGTACCGATAACTGTACAATTACATATCACAATCCCAGTCTTAACAGGGTTAAAACGGGACATTGTGGGAAGTCTTGCTGACCCAGTAAATTATGTGCCAGCAAAATAACACAGGAAACAGCCCAAACCATTTTTATCTTGGAAATGTGTGTTGGCCATTCTAGACCAAACATACCTTCAAACAATAAACAAATGTTATCTTTACTCAGAAAAGATTCTTAGAAAGAATGGGAAATATAATTCCAAGGGCATGTGAGAGAAACATACACTGGCGTGAGAGGAATAAAATAAAAATCCTTCTTTCTTACGGTGACATGCACACAGGTCTGCACCTGAAAAGAGAAAGACCACACCAGGTTTTCATACTATGCACTTCTCTCCATAGTTGCCAGATGTGTATTTCACATGAACACAAAACCTCTGGAATCCCAACACCATCCCACTAAGACAATTTAAGGTTTGCTTCTTCCCTACGCCTGCATATCCATCGTGGGATCCAGTACTCAGTGGTAATGACCACCCTCAAAGAGAAGAGAGGCCACTCAACAATTTTAGGAGAGGAAACCCGCAGGTATCTGGAAAAGGCTGGTTTTCTGTTTGCATTCTGCCCAAACAGCAGAGAACAGAAGCCCAACATTCCAACGCACTATAATGGACATCTGTACCACAACATGACGTATTTGGTGGATAAGCAAGAGCACATTGTTCAACACAAATCTTTAGGCTTTCACTGAAACAAAAGGTTGACTATGTTGCCAAATCACTATTCAAAACATTCATCATTCCATCAAACTGCAGTATGTCAAACCAGGGACAACAAAAGCGCTCTGTGCACCAATGGTGGAATCACAAATCAACCAATGACTGCTCATACAATACAAGGGGAATCACAAGTAATCTCTCTCTCTTGACTCAGAATGTACGATTGGCGTGTTCCTTACCTCACTATCCCCGAACCTTTCGTCAAACTCAAGTCTCTCCTTCTCCATAGCAGTAAGCTTGAGTTTCAGGCTGGAAACCTCTGCCATCAGCTCCAGCTTTTGAGTCTCCAAAGATGATCTGCACAAGAGCTCCTGAGGAACAAGAATTATCATGCGTGTCAAGTTTGCACATATGGTTAAAGGGTAGCATTTTATTGGACAATAGAGTGAAGGCACGACAGAAAAAAATGACTACTGTGACCGAGGTCATTTAAAACCCACCTGTTGTAACATTTCTTCGGTGCCGTTTAGTTTTTCTCTGTGTTCTTCAAGGCACACGTCTAGATCTCTTATCTTTTCCCCCTGTGCATCCACTTGATCTGTCAAAACACTCACCTGCAAACAAATATTACATTAAAGCATTTGGCAGAAAATGTTATCTTGTGCAAATTAGAATTCATTAAAACTAGACATTTTATTCTTTGAGTACGTGCATTTCCTAGAAATCAAATCCGTGAGCGTTGTATTTATAGTACCATGCTTTGCCATCGGCGCTACAGGAAAGCTTTCTAAAATGTGAATTAATATTATATAACATTACCATGTTTACTGTCTAATCTGTCTATCATATGCATGTATGTATTTAGAAAAGTTACCTGAAGCACAAGGGATTCTTTGTCACTTTCAAGACGATTAAGTCTGTCCTGGTAAACATCTCCGGTAATTGAAATGTGTCCATTTGACTGCCGGAAAAAAACATGAATAATTAAGTAATTTATCATTAAATTCATCATCAATGTCCATTTTAAAGGGTCAGCGACATAAAGTTTACAGCTCGTGGGTTTCTTACAACTGGGTTCCTTGAGATTCAAGCTATTGTAATCCAACTAACATAATACTTTGCGTAAACAGACTAAATATGGCATTATGTGTCAGAACCCTGCACGGGCCTTAAATCCAGGCCCTAGCCCGGCCCTGGCCCGAGACGCTCAGGCCCGAGCCCCGCCATGCCCGACAAGCTTATCAGAATTCTCGGACCGAGCCCGCCTAGAGCTAGATTATTACTTTTTTGTATCCTATTACACAGCCAATACTACTGTTGCAGCCATTAAAATAGTTTTGTTTTTTAATGGCAAAGCTTTATTAAGTTAATTTAGAAAAATTTTGGAGTATTTTTTTGTTTGGTAAATTGAACTTTTTGTTTTATTAAAGAGACGACCAAGTGGCTAGCGCGCGATGGTGAGTTGACTACATTTGATCAATTTAGCCTATCAAATCAACACTTGGCTTGCCTGCAATAAAATCCAAAGATTTAAAGAATAAAGAAAAAAAACTCAACAATGTAAGCATATCACAATGTTAGTTTAAACGTTTATTATCACCACAACAGTAAAAGGGCACTTTGTTTTATAAACTGAGGTGCTCTGCTGCTTTCAACGGCGAAAAACGTGCTGAAAACAAACGAAAACGTGTAAAATCTAAACAATTTAAAATAATAATAATAATAATAGTAATAACAACATGCAGATTGTCTTTGTAAATGAGATGATCCGGTCTTCTTACTATCATAACTTAGCACAGCTTTGCAAGTTGTGCATTGTGCATAACAAGTTGGCTCTTCATTTAAGGTTGTCACTACTTGGAAAAACAGCCCAGAAGTTTGCCTTTCCTCTTGTGTTTTTCTGTGTTTTAAGTTTGCCATTTGCGATTTTTCTCTTTATGTTCTCCATTGCATGTGAGGTGAATAGTGGACGAGGGAAACCTGTGCGAACGCGCGGGCTCAACTGCGCGCAAGCAGAATGTGTAATGTGCGTCAGCGTGATATGTAAACTTGTTCGATGTTTTAAATTTACCATCATCAACTTCTTATCGCTTCTTTATTTAATGAATTTCTAATATATATTAGAAATATTAATGAATGTCTAATATATAAAAAGGAGGACATGCCTAAAACAAGCCCGAAGCCCGGCCCGCTTGTGAGCTATGACGTAAAAATTGGCCCGAAGCCCGGCCCGAGGGGCGTAAATAAGTCGGGGCCCTGAAATGCAGGGCTCTATTATGTGTAGACTTTACCTTGGTAGCCATCTAATGAGTCTCAAGACACACAGCAGTAACAATGTTTACTCGGATGTCAGAAAATGATATCCAAGTCTCTTCACCTTAGAGTATAACATGAATGCAAACATGAAGCAGCAATTTTAACAAAGGTTAGACAAGCCACTCTCCTTAAAGGGATAGTACACCCATAAATGAAAGTTCTGTCATCATTTATTCCCCCCTAATGTCATTTAAAACTCTATTCAGTTGAACACAAAAGAAGAAGAAATGTCTCAGTGTTTTTTTGGCCATACAATGGAAGTCAGCAGGGCAATGTTGTTTGGTTATCAACGTTCTTTAAAACATGTTCTGCAAAAGAAAGTCATACAGGTTTGGAATGACATAAGGTCCAGTAAATAAATGTATTTTCATTTTTAGGTGAACTATACCTTTAACACTTCCTTTAAAACATAATACTTGTCCTTAGCACAAACGGGAGGTTTAATACTTAGGTTTGGGTGTTTAATAACAATAATATATAAGCAATAATATTTTGCCCTTAAAGTGTCCGCAACATCAGAATTTTGACTTATTTTTAACTCATGTTGAAATACTTCTGACACAATGAGACTAGACTACGGCCAATTTTTTTCTTCCATAAATATAGGAAGTATAAATACCCACGTACCCCTGTACAACATGGCAACACGTAAAACATTAGCTCATAGGTTCATATTTGCAGATCGTAAATTCCAGAGTTAGAATATCGGGTACATACCAGGTGACCCTGCAGCCACTCCACCAGACTGTCTGCGGTAGAGTCGGGGATCTGGCAACGTAAGCTCTCTCTCTCCTCAGTGTCCATGAGCTCCAGGACGCCCCTCAGGTCCTCCAGTAAGTTCAGGGCTCGCAAGCTGCTCATGAAGGGCGATGTCGGGGACTGACAATCAAAGATGCCATTGGAGTAATCCAGAGCCTTGGAGCCTGAAGACCAAAAATAAATGTAGTATGTTGGTATAAACTAGTTGGATGATTAAATAACTGTCTGCCTTTTAACACTCAATATGCACAACTTACAACTAAAAGAACTCTATAAATCCCTGCAAGTATAAAGTATGGAAATCTGGCTTCATGGATTCTTAATGGATTTATTGTAATCTATGCATGAATCTTTTTTCTAACAAAAGACACAGTTATGAAGTACTGCAATATAGGATAGCATGACTGCTTGGGGAAGTACAATAACAACTGAGAAGTAAGTCGGAGTAAATGCTTTAATTTAGGTAACCTCAGGAAATCATGCGATCGGACAGCCGACTCCAATTTGAAAAGTCAGCCTTATATTACACCAGTGATGAAAATCATCAGTTCATGTAGAAAGCACTGTAATATCTCTCCTGTCCAATCCAAGCCTTGTAATAGGGGTTCTCTGCAGGAAACCTTATCAGCATAAAGTGAATAAAACATGTTTTGGGAGGGATGGAAAACTAACATGAACAGGACAGAACGTTGTCGCTACAAAAAAAAGCATTGCTATATAAGAGAAAATCCTGCATTAGTCATAATAAACACATTTGTACCTGCTATGATGCCGTCCATTTGCTCCAAGGCAGCTGCCAGCATGTCGCTCGCATCAGACATCATCTTGTTCTGATATGTTCTGTTAATCCTGCTAAACAAATAGACACATGAGGCAAAAGCATCAATGCACTAAATTACATGCAAAATACATACAGTAAATACAAAACCTTGTTGCGGACTTGGACACCAAATATAACAATAACCAGATGTTATTAATGCTACATATACATATGAAGAGTTTGGTCCCAAAATGAGACGACACCGTTTTTAAAAATGTTCAAAAATCACGTTTTTTTAATTGTGCATTCCAATTAATATCAATCAAACTGCAGTTGGTTTGTTTTGATTTAAGCCATAATAACTTAAAAGCTAACTAACACAATAAAAACATGATAACATATTACAAAACATGATTTTTGAAAACAATTCTCATTTGGGAACCAAACTCTTCATATTCAGTTGTAGTGCAAAGTAGTCCCGTACAAACTTCGTAGACAATGTTGTCATGCACTTCTAATGTAACGTTTCTGTCTGGAAGTCTCCAGCAAGACTAGCACGTAGTTAAACTATCGCACAGAGACACTATTGTGCAGCTTGTTTGATACACCCGTAATACACGGATACACAAACATTTTCAGGTGGAACTGGAGCTAGAAACTTCCGCCTGCTCTTCACATCTACCCACCCACAACAGGACATCCCTGCTTGCTGAATTACAGCAGTGGTTCCAGAAAACAGAGAACATCCTTTGGGTGAAAGGTTGGTCTTTTCTCGGCTGTCCGCCGTTTCCTGGGTTACGCAAGAGCCAACCCATCAGCCACTGATTTTAAAGAATAACTGAGGCATTTATTTCAATTATTGGCACGGGGTTTGCGCTGTTGGTGGGGACACTGGGCACTTTGTGTGGGGAACTAGCGGGGACACATTGTTAGACCCTTTTGGCTCCTTGCCAGAGTACACAACGGCGGCAGCATTTCTCAGTTTACTGCTCAAAAAAAAGAAGAAGGTGAAGACATACCCTGTCATGTTCTGATATAGATAATGTTCTCTGCAATGCACTAAAATAACAGGATAAAGGCTAAACACAGATCCAAAAAGAGCGGTTAGGCTATAGTGTATAGAAATGAGTGGATAGTATAGTTGGGAACAAATATCTATTCTGCATATTGCTCTAAATAATATTATAGCTTCAACAATAACATGCAGTGTCCAGTGAACTGGTTAGGTAATAATGTCATTGGTTTTAAAAATAGAAAAACGCTCTTTAATCTATGTAACTGTATACAAATAACCAACCAAGCCATTGAATAGACACTGTTATGTCCAGCTGTGTTTTCCAAACACAGCATGTTCACACTGCTAAACACCAACCCCCTCAGATTTGTTGCATTTTGTCCTGCAGTCATTTCTAAACAATTATTTTTATCTATAATAATAAAATGGTTTAGTGTTCACAACGACGCAACGATGCCATACCTTTGTTATGACTTAACCACACTCATTAAACTCAAGCTAAGTGCAGGTTGCTTTGCATTGCAGATTTTTGCATGGCTGGAATTTCCTCTTATGGCTCCCAGCCTGCGAGAAGCGATAACACATGCTTTGTGAACCTCATGCCTCCTCTCCGAATAATATGAAGTCAAACAGAGTAATAAATTCAGCATTTTGTATTCAGAGCTATTAACATGGGGAATATTAAGAGTGTTTATGCATGTGTGCAAACAGCATGCAGTCAACCATCAAAACGTTTGAACATAACAATAAACCACAGACAAAGGAAAGTCTTTACAGAGAAGTCTCTCCTTTTTTTTAAGAGAGAGTTTAATTTTAGTTTCAACAATACTTCCAACAAATCCTAGAAATCATGCCAACAACTGGATTAAGTGGAACAAAATCGCACATTTTCCTAAGATTGTAGGTTGTTGCTGCTGGACACACAAAACAAATGCGCAACAATCTACTCAACACAATACATTCAATGCAGAAATGAGACACTTTGTTGTCTGTTCCTTTAAATGTAAATATTAGTCTGTGTTTTTCTGGCCTTAATACTATAGCAAAACAGGCTCACAACATGAAAGCATCCCAACACAAAAACATCCTAATGGCCCTTATATCCATCAGTGCAGGCACCTGAGGGCAAAATGTGTGTGAACTTCATCCAATCCGCACAGTCTGAGCTGTATTAGCTACTGTTCTTTTCTGAAGCGCTCTGACTGACTGACAGAAAAACCTCTGCTGGCACATACTGGGGAAAAATAGCAGCCTTCGGGTCATTCATTTCAACAGAAATAAAAGCATTTACGTCAGGCAAGCCGTGAAAGCCAGCAAACTTGCCTCAAGTTAAAGCACACTATAGTTGAAGTATGTTAGAGATTTATAAGAAAACTGGGCTTGCAAAGACATTTTAAATGGATTCTTCAGCACAGGTTCATCTTATAGATAAAAACATATCATGAATATTTACAAAAACATCAGCTCTAATTATTTACCAAAACAAATCTAAATTACAAGTTTCTAGTGTTTTTAACTAATGGCTCTGGATACAAGGCCACAGAAGGGATTTACACATTAGATCCAAAACATGAAAGATAAGAGTTGTGACGGTATCGGATGGTAAGATGGTACTTAAAGATGCCCGTATTTACATACCGAGGAATTTGAGGAGTTAAAGAAAATGCAACCAATAACCATTGTACATGTCCAAACCACCAAGGTATTATTAACATCATCATACTTGATTTTTACTGTATGTGCTTTTTCCATAATAACAGATCTATTGTTTTAGTTTCTTTTTAAAGATAACACACATTGTTTTACCAATTTAATTGTGTGGGTGAGTAATTTATACAATGTGTGTAGATACTAAAAAGTGTTTTATGCTTGACTTCACGTGGAGGAAAAAATGGCTATGTTTAAGCCAAAAGGAGAGTTACAATAGATGTTTGTTTGATCCGCACAAGCACTAAAGACCACAGATGTGCACAAGCCTCAGTTCTGTCTTTGCATGTGGGAGGAGAGACAGCCGTGGTTCCAACAGCCTCCTTCTCTCAGACACATCAGAAATAGAAAACGGATGGAACGGCAAAGTAGTTTTTCTTGTTTCGTACACTGGAATAGTGTCAATAATTCCACTCACTCAGACATTTTTGTAGCTATAATAGGCATCACTAAGCAAATTTTATACTCATACATCAGCAACAACCAACAAATACTATTTTTCATATTCAAAACATTAAAACGGCCTTTCCATATGGCAGTGATCTGAAACCAGGGCTGTACGTAAACTTTTTTTGCACATAGCACCGGTGCTACAGAGGTTTAAAGTTTTGTAGCACAGGACAAATATTTGTAGCACAAGTATAAAAAGTGCTGTTCATCACATAAATAGTCAGGTAAATGACAAAGGACATTAATGCTACATACAGATGGGTAAATTAGGGTCATATAATTTTTAGTAATTCGTTTTTTCCTTTTTAATTGTTTTAATTGTAAATACATTTGTCCATAAAAAACTGTATTAATTATAATATAATTATTACACTATAGTGAAGTTCTTTGGTACTATAACATTTATTATAGTAAGATTAATAAATACTAAAGTATACTATAGTGTTTATTACAGTTTATATATTTACTACAAGTAAATTATTTTGTTCATCATCAATTATGATTTTTTTTTGCAGGTCGTTGTGTAGATGCTTCAGTGTGTGTTTCAGGCAGCTTCACTCAAACAGTTGGTGCGTTCCAAACGATATATCGCCCTCCGAAGTAGGGATGTAACGATTCACCGTGAGCCGGTTGAAAATCGGTTATAATGAGTGACGTTTCAAATCGGTTGAGGTGTGAACTGAATCGCAATATGCTACATGATAATATGATAATACATGCTGATATTTCTTAAATGCAAAAAAATCCAAGAAAAGCTCAGACAGTATTAGTTTGTTTATATTAAAGAGACTTTTTCTATTATTACTTTGTTATAAAATTGCAGTTTAGTTTTGTTATTTGAAATAAAACATTATTTTATTATACAATGAAACGTGAAGCATTTAAGAAAATAATGCAAGGGGAGTTGTTCATTTCTAATTTGTTTCAACTCATTTTGTAAAAATAAATCGTGAGTAAATCGTGAATAAATCGCATCGTGAGATCAGAATCGTGACTCGCATCGCATCGTGAGCTGAGTGAATCGTTACATCCCTACTCCGAAGGGCTCTTCGGGAAGGGGACACCACACAAAACCGCTCCAAATCCAAGTGAATTTTAAACAGAGATTCAATTGCGTTTTTCCCTCTAGACTCAAATTTACACATTAAGAGCTTTACTCTTCGAAGCCAGTTTGGCATAGGGATGATCGCTTCTGAATGGACCGCATTGAGTGAAACGTTTGTAAAATAAACTTAGAACAACTCTGTAGATGAAGTTCATGTCCTCGTACATTGAGATACAGACAAATCCACGACTGTCACGCTTGTAACATGTTAAACTGTACAACTCATTCACTCATAGACACGCAGACAAGCACAGGACATATTTAAATAGTAGAATTCCGCTTACGTGATTCCTTCCATGTTTTCCCACATCGCGCAGATCATAGGGCTCTAGATAAATGGACTTAATGCAGCCGGGAAAAACCGTTTTAATCGCAAAAACTAAATATAAAAGAAAATAAATAGTGGTGCGCCATTAGTTAACCTCACACACGAACAAGCACAACGACAAACGCACTTCACACAAACAGGCGGCTCTGTCTTATGCTCGTTCAAATCTTTATCACACGCGTTCTACACTATTAAATGTATTCTTAGCACAGACCATTTTTTTCATAGCACGTGTGATAGCACTGTACAGCCCTGTGAAACATCCCTTCACAATCCAAAGCGCTGATGAAAAATGTAATGTATCACATAACCACATGGAAGAGAGAAGGGCTGCTTGCATTAAGGGGTGTTTCATACTCTATCTATAGCTGACAGCAAAAATAAAACAATTCCACACTGCTTAGGTACAAGTACAGAAACAGCTCCACGTGCACTTTCTGCTTTTTTTAAGGATGAATCAACAATCCCTAGCAAAGTATGTTTAGGCTTTAACTGGAAGAACATTGCTATTTGCAAACTCATGGATGCGTGACTGCTTTGATCATTTGCAGCATCTGAATTCATGATAGTTACAATGACAAGCCTGCTGAAAAAACTATTGAAATTCTAATGGATTCCATTACAAATACTATTGTGAACAACCAGCTGTTTACCATTAAAACCATTACTAAATTCCCGTATGCATTGTGTTTTGGCCCATATTCCAGTAGGATTTAATAGTGTTTTTACTGTTTTATTGATTCACATTCAGCACATAACATCCCACCAATAGAACGCAGCAGAGACCAGTAGTTAAAATCAATACAATTCATTCATATAATAACAATTTAATCCATCAGAATTCCTGTAATGGTTGTGATGGTAAATAAGCGTGTACATGCATGTTATACATCTATAACATTTTGCAAATCAGAGCAAATCACAGGTAAAGCGCAAAATAAAGTCACACTCATGTAACAGAGAGCAGCTCTTGTTCATGTTCTTGCGTGGCTACGTGGAATGTGTGAATCACTACACCACAAACACAGCTGTGCTTCAACCGTCTCAAAAGCACACCTTAAAAACCTTAAATCACACCTTTTTTCTTATTTTAATTCAACTTCTAAATATTACACTGGCGATCAAGATTTGAAGGTATCACGATATATTCTTTGTGTACAAATGCTGTTGTAATATATCCCATCCCTTAGGCTACTTAAATGTGAATGGATTAGTACTTGTTAGATCACAACCTCAACAGTTCACAACTCCGCACGAAACTCACTTTTCCTACACACTTGCGACTTGCATCTTGTAACAACGTCAAAAACTACGTTGCAGAAACAAAGTAACACGCGAGTTGCTTCCCACTCAAACAAGTTTAGGAAGCCAAGTAAATCCAACTGGAAAAGTATATTAACCGACAATTCTGCCCGCGTGTCGGTTGCAATTTCTTACCAAATATGGATCGGAGTCTGAAGTTTAAAAGATAAAATACGTGGGCAGTTGTTTTCCTTGTCTTTTAATTTCCTTTACGAGGTTTGCTCTTTCCGTAGTTTCTGCTCCCACCTCGCCTGCGCCATGTCGACAATGAAAGTGGGAATGTGAGACGTCACTGGCAGGGAATATTACTATGGCTTAGGCTCGGTGATTAATATTCATGAGATAGTCCTTCGCAATTGGAAAGTTACTGGGATCCCTAATTAATATTTAAATTGCAGTCAAAGAAACGTCACTGTAAATAAATAAATATTTATACAAGGAACCTCGGCCATAGTAGGTTTTGTAAATCCTCGAATTTGTCGGGATTGTGTGTGAGCGCGAGCACATGTGTGCGTGGTGGCGCCAAATATAGAACAAAAAGTTTCTGCTCTGAGATGTTTATTGACCTGTCAACTACCTTTATCTCTTTATTCAAATCCGTTACTCCCCTATGAAAATACAATAGAAACCATTACAGAAATTCTAATGGATTTAATAGTTATAATGGGAATTTGAGAATTGTATTGGTTTTAATGGAAGGTATGCTGTGGGTTTTGTTGGTGGGATGTTCTCTGTACTAAGACTCAATAAACACTAGGAATTTTGTAATGATTTAATGGTAGACAGCTGATTGTGGCATTTGTAATGGAAACCTAAACATTTTTATATTGTTTCCAGTATGGTCTCTTTACCCACCGAAGGTATTTCTTGGTCAAAACTGTCAGTTGCATAGCTGCCACCAGCTGTAAGAAAAACGCCAAATGCAATTTGACCAAACAGAAATATTTTGGCTTTGTGTCTATTGTGAGAAAAGCAGAACACAATTGTTCATTGTACATGAAGTACAGGCCACATGGAGCCTGCTGCATGATGACTTAATACGTTTGTTTCTCTACATAATATGCAGCCTAACATAAAAGTACCCTCTTTTCTTGTTTATAACTTTTGCTTCATGCCTAAACTTGGGCAAGAACCCTATTATTTTAGTGTGTTTAGTCAACAATGATCAGATTTAGGAGAACATACATGTCCTAAAGTGGCCAGACTGAACACTATTTGGTTCCCACTTTTGTAGCTTAACTGATAAGCTTTTCAGAATCTTAGCTGTACATACAGCTTCATTTGTGCTTTATTTAAAAGAAACCACTCCAGCATCTCTCTGATCCATTCATCATTCAATGCCCCTTCAATGAATTCCTCTTGACTGTTCACGGCTATAAAAAATGAAGGATAAAGAAAAATAGGTGAGTGGTCTTTTCCTGTGTATGGTCTCTGTACCCACCAAAGGTATTTCTTGGTCAAAACTGTCAGTTGCATAGCTGTCACCAGCTGTTAGAATTTGAAAAACTGCAAATGCAATTTGCCCAAACAGAAAAATTTTGGCTTTGTGTCTATTGTGAGAAAAGCCGAACACAATTGTTCATTGTACATGAAGTACAGGCCACATGGAGCCTGTACAATCTTAGCTGTACATACAGTTTCATTTAAGCTTTATTTAAAAGAAACCTATAGCTTAGAGCACCGTGTGTCCTGTCACAGGCCTCTCCATCTTCACTGTGTTTGGATCACACTCCAGCATCTCTCTGATCCATTCATCATTCAATGCCCCTTCAATGAATTCCTCTTGACTGATCACGGCTATAAAATAGAAGAATAAAGAAAAATAGGTCAGTGGTCTTTTCCTGTGAAATGTCACATGTTGAAAATATGCTTTTCATAGCAATTGTATTGACTCTTTTGGAGACTCTAATGGCCTGTTTTGGTCTCTATGGATACCGTTTAGGCTTCTGTTGGTGGGATATTATCTGGGAGATAGGAACACCTTTAAGCAACTTGTATATCACTAAATCATTTAATTCCACTAGAATAAGGCCCAAACATAAGATAAAGATGTGTTTAATGGTAAACAGATGTTGGTTCATGACGGTATTTGTAATGAACAAAGTTAGAATTTGTGTTGTTTTCAGCAGGGAAATATGCCCAAAGGTGCTTGAAATTATCTGTGCAATTGAAAGTGCAATGTGATACAACTTTACCATTGTTGTCTTTATCCAGCCTTTGAAATATCCTATTGGTGCACTCTTCAGCAGTCAGTGGATCAGGTTTGGTCAGTGATGCTGCTACACTCATTTTGTACACGGCCTAAGAACAAGCATGAACTTGCAATTATATACTGCCCTCTAGTGGAACAATGAAATATTTTTTTTCACATCCAAATACTTGTCATCAATTTATATAAAATGTCATACAAAAATGAATAGCAAGTATAGTTCATAAGACAATTACCTACCTGCATGATTTCAAGCATCTCTGACCGTGTTATGGCTCCATCTTTGTCTTTGTCATAGAGTTTGAAGGACCAGCGAAGCTTCTCCATCGTCGAACCCTCAATCAGCATGCTGATGGCAGTCACATACTCTCTGAAGTCTACAACTCCATCCTTTTAGATGACACAAACATGTTATAAGGCCTAATACACATACTGAGACCACTAAATAAATATTGCTGTCGAAATTTTGGCAGATGCTTTGGTAAGGTTGTGGTATTTATTAACATTATGCAGTAGCATGTAATAACGATAAACAATACTTCTACATTATTTATTAATCGTAGTTCATGTTAATTTTACAATGTCCTTTTTTTAAAATTGAAAGTTGTAACTTAATATGAATCAATAATGCACAATGAACTTGCTAACATTTCCAAAAAAAAAAAAAAAGCTGAACAAACATTTTGCCCATTGTTAGTTGTTATCTATTGTATCTAGGCCTAATGGTATCAAACAGGCCTACTAATGTTATCAAATAGGCCTAACCTTATTTCTATCCCACCGATAGAACTTGTCTTGCGTGAAGTTTTGCAAAACCAGTGGAAGAAACACCAGGCTTAACACATCACATGTCAAGTCAGGTGACAAAGCTGAATCTAGTTTTTGAGCTCATAACGTAATACCCCATTGTTATCTATCGTGCGGAAGATCTGATCGGCATACTCCGCAGACTCTTTTCCCACGGTGCCATTACAGAAGTGACGTCTGAACTCGTGAAGGGTGATCAATCCACTGGGACACTCGTTCAGGAATTTCCTGGCAGACATGGAACGAACCAGAGTTAATGTAGTTTTGTTTTGTTTTTAGTTTAGTTTTATTATATTAGCTTTTGTTTTTAGATTTTTCGTTTTTATGTTAATTTTTGTCTTTTTTTATGTTGCTATGTAAGATATTTTTTTATTTCAGTTTTATTTAAGTTTTGTTCACTATTATAATTTTAGTGCTTTAAACTTATTTCAGTTTATTTCTGAGGCAACATTTATATTTTTCGTTTAGTGTAAGTTTTTCCAATACTTTTTAGGCCAATATTTGATTTGATTTCAATGAACAGAAATGTTTTCAAAATTTTAACTAAAATAACCTTGGAATGAACATAGAAGTGGATAGTGAAAGTTATTTTTTATATAGGCCTACAGTATATGAACAGCTATTAATTCATCTGAAAGTATTAAAGTGTAGCTGTAGGCTAATAAAATCAATTGTTTTATTGCCATATTTAAGCCTACACCTGGCAACTTATAAATATTTAGTACAATCTCTGGATGGCATCCCTTTCGCAAGGAAAATATATTTTCCTGTATATTTTTCTCATTAAATCGTTTAATATAGAAATAAATATAAGGAATACATTGGTAATGTATTATATGTGAACAGGAATTGCTGCTGACCAAATTGTACATTGACAAAAGTACATGCGGTTTCATTATGGAAATCTATTTTTAATATATTGCATTATATTTTCCAGTTATATATATCTTTTTTTAAAGGTCAAGGTGCCCTAGAAGATCAACTACAGGTAAATATTTTCCAGTTATATATATATTTTTTAAGGTCAAGGTGCCCTAGAAGATCAACTACGGGTAAAGTTTAACACATTTATAGACATGTTTAACCAAACCAGTGAGCAATTTTGTCTAATTTAAACATTATACTTGTTTTTAAGTAACAAGCCCTTTCAAAAAGTATATTGTACAATCATTAAAAATGCTACATGGCAAGATGTTTTGTTATCTATTGCAACGATATTTACTGTCAGATATTGAAAATGACATTGTAGAGGAGTTAAGTGAGTATACAGGATCCAGGGTAATGAATAAAGGTACAATATCCAAATTAAGAAACTGTGCTCTATAAACATAATTTACAGCATGCCTTATAAACACAGCTAAATTACACATTAAAAATACAATACAACATAAAACTATTGTTTACAACATAGAATGTTCCAGAATAAAGTAAAATGTCAAGACAAAAGCCCCTCTGGGTTAAGCAAAAACAGATAACCTACTTATGGTGAAAGAGTTCATTTTTACAAGATTATGTAAAGGCCTTAAAAAAAAACATTTGGCATTATTTGGCATGACCCATCCTGACATATTTTACAGAGAGAGTATATAAAAGGCTCTGGAACAAATGGTGTTTATTTTGCAAATAAATGTCTAGATAACAACAAATCACATTAACGTATGCCATTTTATAATCAAATGCCAGTTGACAGTCTAGTTTACATTGAGCAAACTTACCTGAACCATTCATAAAGCTCAGTGACATATGTACCACCTTTTCTGCAGGGTAAGGTTGCAGCCTGTCCCATCTTCATCAGCGCTACAAAATCCACAAGTGACACACATATACACACTAGAGCCCAGCTTATTTGTCTTTCACATAATCACTCTTAACCAGATCTTTTGCATCTGTGAAATTAAACGGGACTAATCTCCTAGCAGGGCAACAGGCAGGTGAGTGACACGAATCGAATTAGCATCTGCATTCAGGGACACGTACATGAAAGTGTGTTTCATGAAATACTTGCTCTGATCGACTATAGTTTTAATAATCCAAAATGCATTCAAGTATAATTGAAATATATATTTCTGTGAACACGCATGTCAGTTGCATGTGCGCCGATTTGTTCCAGTGACCTAGATAACAAATAACGTAGTAAACATCACTTGCGGTGTGTCGCTGAGACACCATCACATGGATGTGAATGTTTTTGAGAACCTGCTGAAGATTGGTTATCTAGATTCATCAGCATCTTAGTCCGCATTGCTCTCAACTTAACCACTTTGGTTAAGCTTTTCTAGTTCTGGGTAAGAGATAATTCACCCAAAAATTAAAACTCTTCCATCATTTACTCTCCCTCATGTCCTTTCAACCTGTATGACTTACTTCTGCTGAACACAAAATATATTTTGAAGAACGTTGGTAACCAAATCGCACTGAGAAACTTATAAAAAATATCTTGCGTGTTTCACAGAAGAAAGTGTCATACAGATTTTGAACCACATGAGGGAAAATAAAACCATGCAAACATTCTGCAAATATTGCGATAGTCCAGATTTGTCATACACAAGAAAGACACATTTACAAGAAACTAATGTTGTTGTTTATTTAAGATTCTTTTTACATGTCGGTCCGTAGAGACAGATTATCTGCTACAAACCAGACTTGTAGACAGCAGCAGCGATGGCGTCATACAGATGCTCAATAACAAACGGGGGGAGGACACAAGCAGAAAACAAAGGGGGTCATGCAGATCTGCGGCTTAACCCAACGGCTGCTCCCCAAACACGATAAACCATTAACTGACTAAACCCAGTAGATGAACAGTCTTCAGATTCTCTCATCACACACTCAAGACAGACAGAAACAAACTAGAAAAAAAGAACAAGTCTTTGTCTGTCTTATAAGGCAAAAACCTTTATCCGATACCTTCAGGTAACAAACAAGAGTGACGAAGAGAAAGCAAAGGGTACACAAAAAGGCATGCATGCATATTACTGGAACAACATAAAAATCAAGACATTGTTTAGGCTGCACAAATTGAGACTGGAATGAGGACAAGAGTGCGAGAAGACAAGGTCTGTGGTTCTAACCTACAGTACAGTACTTGATGTCTGCCAAGTGCAAATAAAGAATGACACTCCAAACAGAACAGTCACATTCAAAACCAAAACATTATGGAGAGATGCATGAAATGCAGATTCAAATGAAAAAATGACCCCTTTATGGGACCGGCCTGCAGATATGGCACAGCTTGTACAGTTCACTCTTAAAAATAAAAGGTAAATCATCAGACTATAAAGTCACAAACTACATAATATTNTATAATGGGAATTTGAGAATTGTATTGGTTTTAATGGAAGGTATGCTGTGGGTTTTGTTGGTGGGATGTTCTCTGTACTAAGACTCAATAAACACTCTAGGAATTTTGTAATGATTTAATGGTAGACAGCTGATTGTGGCATTTGTAATGGAAACCTAAACATTTTTATATTGTTTCCAGTATGGTCTCTTTACCCACCGAAGGTATTTCTTGGTCAAAACTGTCAGTTGCATAGCTGCCACCAGCTGTAAGAAAAACGCCAAATGCAATTTGACCAAACAGAAATATTTTGGCTTTGTGTCTATTGTGAGAAAAGCAGAACACAATTGTTCATTGTACATGAAGTACAGGCCACATGGAGCCTGCTGCATGATGACTTAATACGTTTGTTTCTCTACATAATATGCAGCCTAACATAAAAGTACCCTCTTTTCTTGTTTATAACTTTTGCTTCATGCCTAAACTTGGGCAAGAACCCTATTATTTTAGTGTGTTTAGTCAACAATGATCAGATTTAGGAGAACATACATGTCCTAAAGTGGCCAGACTGAACACTATTTGGTTCCCACTTTTGTAGCTTAACTGATAAGCTTTTCAGAATCTTAGCTGTACATACAGCTTCATTTGTGCTTTATTTAAAAGAAACCACTCCAGCATCTCTCTGATCCATTCATCATTCAATGCCCCTTCAATGAATTCCTCTTGACTGTTCACGGCTATAAAAAATGAAGGATAAAGAAAAATAGGTGAGTGGTCTTTTCCTGTGTATGGTCTCTGTACCCACCAAAGGTATTTCTTGGTCAAAACTGTCAGTTGCATAGCTGTCACCAGCTGTTAGAATTTGAAAAACTGCAAATGCAATTTGCCCAAACAGAAATATTTTGGCTTTGTGTCTATTGTGAGAAAAGCCGAACACAATTGTTCATTGTACATGAAGTACAGGCCACATGGAGCCTGTACAATCTTAGCTGTACATACAGTTTCATTTAAGCTTTATTTAAAAGAAACCTATAGCTTAGAGCACCGTGTGTCCTGTCACAGGCCTCTCCATCTTCACTGTGTTTGGATCACACTCCAGCATCTCTCTGATCCATTCATCATTCAATGCCCCTTCAATGAATTCCTCTTGACTGATCACGGCTATAAAATAGAAGAATAAAGAAAAATAGGTCAGTGGTCTTTTCCTGTGAAATGTCACATGTTGAAAATATGCTTTTCATAGCAATTGTATTGACTCTTTTGGAGACTCTAATGGCCTGTTTTGGTCTCTATGGATACCGTTTAGGCTTCTGTTGGTGGGATATTATCTGGGAGATAGGAACACCTTTAAGCAACTTGTATATCACTAAATCATTTAATTCCACTAGAATAAGGCCCAAACATAAGATAAAGATGTGTTTAATGGTAAACAGATGTTGGTTCATGACGGTATTTGTAATGAACAAAGTTAGAATTTGTGTTGTTTTCAGCAGGGAAATATGCCCAAAGGTGCTTGAAATTATCTGTGCAATTGAAAGTGCAATGTGATACAACTTTACCATTGTTGTCTTTATCCAGCCTTTGAAATATCCTATTGGTGCACTCTTCAGCAGTCAGTGGATCAGGTTTGGTCAGTGATGCTGCTACACTCATTTTGTACACGGCCTAAGAACAAGCATGAACTTGCAATTATATACTGCCCTCTAGTGGAACAATGAAATATTTTTTTTCACATCCTAATACTTGTCATCAATTTATATAAAATGTCATACAAAAATGAATAGCAAGTATAGTTCATAAGACAATTACCTACCTGCATGATTTCTAGCATCTCTGACCGTGTTATGGCTCCATCTTTGTCTTTGTCATAGAGTTTGAAGGACCAGCGAAGCTTCTCCATCGTCGAACCCTCAATCAGCATGCTGATGGCAGTCACATACTCTCTGAAGTCTACAACTCCATCCTTTTAGATGACACAAACATGTTATAAGGCCTAATACACATACTGAGACCACTAAATAAATATTGCTGTCGAAATTTTGGCAGATGCTTTGGTAAGGTTGTGGTATTTATTAACATTATGCAGTAGCATGTAATAACGATAAACAATACTTCTACATTATTTATTAATCGTAGTTCATGTTAATTTTACAATGTCCTTTTTTTAAAATTGAAAGTTGTAACTTAATATGAATCAATAATGCACAATGAACTTGCTAACATTTCCAAAAAAAAAAAAAAAGCTGAACAAACATTTTGCCCATTGTTAGTTGTTATCTATTGTATCTAGGCCTAATGGTATCAAACAGGCCTACTAATGTTATCAAATAGGCCTAACCTTATTTCTATCCCACCGATAGAACTTGTCTTGCGTGAAGTTTTGCAAAACCAGTGGAAGAAACACCAGGCTTAACACATCACATGTCAAGTCAGGTGACAAAGCTGAATCTAGTTTTTGAGCTCTTAACGTAATACCCCATTGTTATCTATCGTGCGGAAGATCTGTTCGGCATACTCCGCAGACTCTTTTCCCACGGTGCCATTACAGAAGTGACGTCTGAACTCGTGAAGGGTGATCAATCCACTGGGACACTCGTTCAGGAATTTCCTGGCAGACATGGAACGAACCAGAGTTAATGTAGTTTTGTTTTGTTATTAGTTTAGTTTTATTATATTAGCTTTTGTTTTTAGTTTTTTCGTTTTTATGTTAATTTTTGTCTTTTTTTATGTTGCTATGTAAGATATTTTTTTATTTCAGTTTTATTTTAGTTTTGTTCACTATTATAATTTTAGTGCTTTAAACTTATTTCAGTTTATTTCTGAGGCAACATTTATATTTTTCGTTTAGTGTAAGTTTTTCCAATACTTTTTAGGCCAATATTTGATTTGATTTCAATGAACAGAAATTTTTTCAAAATTTTAACTAAAATAACCTTGGAATGAACATAGAAGTGGATAGTGAAAGTTATTTTTTTTATACAGCTATTAATTAATCTGAAAGTATTAAAGTGTAGCTGTAGGCTAATAAAATCAATTGTTTTATTGCCATATTTAAGCCACACCTGGCAACTTATAAATATTTAGTACAATCTCTGGATGGCATCCCTTTCGCAAGGAAAATATATTTTCCTGTATATTTTTCTCATTAAATCGTTTAATATAGAAATAAATATAAGGAATACATTGGTAATGTATTATATGTGAACAGGAATTGCTGCTGACCAAATTGTACATTGACAAAAGTAAATGCGGTTTCATTATGGAAATCTTTTTTTTATATATTGCATTATATTTTCCAGTCATATATATCTTTTTTTTAAAGGTCAAGGTGCCCTAGAAGATCAACTACAGGTAAATATTTTCCAGTTATATATATATATATATTTTTTTTAAGGTCAAGGTGCCCTAGAAGATCAACTACGGGTAAAGTTTAACACATTTATAGACATGTTTAACCAAACCAGTGAGCAATTTTGTCTAATTTAAACATTATACTTGTTTTTAAGTAACAAGCCCTTTCAAAAAGTTTATTGTACAATCATTAAAAATGCTACATGGCAAGATGTTTTGTTATCTATTGCAACGATATTTACTGTCAGATATTGAAAATGACATTGTAGAGGAGTTAAGTGAGTATACAGGATCCAGGGTAATGAATAAAGGTACAATATCCAAATTAAGAAACTGTGCTCTATAAACATAATTTACAGCATGCCTTATAAACACAGCTAAATTACACATTAAATATACAATACAACATAAAACTATTGTTTACAACATAGAATGTTCCAGAATAAAGTAAAATGTCAAGACAAAAGCCCCTCTGGGTTAAGCAAAAACAGATAACCTACTTATGGTGAAAGAGTTCATTTTTACACGATTATGTAAAGGCCTTAAAAAAAAACATTTGGCATTATTTGGCATGACCCATCCTGACATATTTTACAGAGAGAGTATATAAAAGGCTCTGGAACAAATGGTGTTTATTTTGCAAATAAATGTCTAGATAACAACAAATCACATTAACGTATGCCATTTTATAATCAAATGCCAGTTGACAGTCTAGTTTACATTGAGCAAACTTACCTGAACCATTCATAAAGCTCAGTGACATATGTACCACCTTTTCTGCAGGGTAAGGTTGCAGCCTGTCCCATCTTCATCAGCGCTACAAAATCCACAAGTGACACATATATATACACACTAGAGCCCAGCTTATTTGTCTTTCACATAATCACTCTTATCCAGATCTTTTGCATCTGTGAAATTAAACGGGACTAATCTCCTAGCAGGGCAACAGGCAGGTGAGTGACACGAATCGAATTAGCATCTGCATTCAGGGACACGTACATGAAAGTGTGTTTCATGAAATACTTGCTCTGATCGACTATAGTTTTAATAATCCAAAATGCATTCAAGTATAATTGAAATATATATTTCTGTGAACACGCATGTCAGTTGCATGTGCGCCGATTTGTTCCAGTGACCTAGATAACAAATAACGTAGTAAACATCACTTGCGGTGTGTCGCTGAGACACCATCACATGGATGTGAATGTTTTTGAGAACCTGCTGAAGATTGGTTATCTAGATTCATCAGCATCTTAATCCGCATTGCTCTCAATTTACCCACTTTGGTTAAGCTGTTCTAGTTCTGGGTAAGAGATAATTCACCCTAAAATTAAAACTCTTCCATCATTTACTCTCCCTCTTGTCCTTTCAACCTGTATGACTTACTTCTGCTGAACACAAAATATATTTTGAAGAACGTTGGTAACCAAATCGCACTGAGAAACTTATAAAAAATATCTTGCGTGTTTCACAGAAGAAAGTGTCATACAGATTTTGAACCACATGAGGGAAAATAAAAC
Source organism: Triplophysa rosa (assembly GCF_024868665.1). Lineage (NCBI taxonomy): Eukaryota > Metazoa > Chordata > Actinopteri > Cypriniformes > Nemacheilidae > Triplophysa > Triplophysa rosa. The sequence continues at coordinate 19,066,492 of NC_079901.1, read as the reverse complement.
CATGCAAACATTCTGTAAATATTGTGATAGTCCAGATTTGTCATACACATGAAAGACACATTTACAAGAAACTAATGTTGTTGTTTATTTAAGATTCTTTTTACATGTCGGTCCGTAGAGACAGATTATCTGCTACAAACCAGACTTGTAGACAGCAGCAGCGATGGCGTCATACAGATGCTCCATAACAAACGGGGGGAGGACACAAGCAGAAAACAAAGGGGGTCATGCAGATCTGCGGCTTAACCCAACGGCTGCTCCCCAAACACGATAAACCATTAACTGACTAAACCCAGTAGATGAACAGTCTTCAGATTCTCTCATCACACACTCAAGACAGACAGAAACAAACTAGAAAAAAAGAACAAGTCTTTGTCTGTCTTATAAGGCAAAAACCTTTATCCGATACCTTCAGGTAACAAACAAGAGTGACGAAGAGAAAGCAAAGGGTACACAAAAAGGCATGCATGCATATTACTGGAACAACATAAAAATCAAGACATTGTTTAGGCTGCACAAATTGAGACTGGAATGAGGACAAGAGTGCGAGAAGACAAGGTCTGTGGTTCTAACCTACAGTACAGTACTTGATGTCTGCCAAGTGCAAATAAAGAATGACACTCCAAACAGAACAGTCACATTCAAAACCAAAACATTATGGAGAGATGCATGAAATGCAGATTCAAATGAAAAAATGACCCCTTTATGGGACCGGCCTGCAGATATGGCACAGCTTGTACAGTTCACTCTTAAAAATAAAAGGTAAATCATCAGACTATAAAGTCACAAACTACATAATATTTAGCTTTGATTGAAAGGATCTTTGGGGAACCAAGAAATCACTTATCACTGAAGAACCCTTTTAGCTTCTTTATTAAGAGTTTTGGGTAGAGCCTGTTCCTGTGCTTAAAGGAACAGTTCACCCAAAAATGAACATTCTGTCATCATTTACTCACTCTCAAGTTGTTACAAATCTGTATACATTTCTTTGTACTGATGAACACAGAGAAGGACATTTGGAGAATGCTTGTAACCAAACAGTTCTTTGCCACCATTGACTACCATGGAAAAATTGCATTATAAATATCTTCGTTCTGTTAAACATATTTTGAAGAATGTAGAAACGCAAACAGTTCTGGGGCCCTTTTGACTACCATTGTAATTTGTCCTACTATGGTAGTCATTGGTGGCCAAGAAGTGTTTGGTTACAAGCATTCTTCCAAATATCTTTCTCTGTGTTCATCACAACAAAGAAATGTATACAGATTTGGGGCGAGTAAATGATGAGAGAATTTTGTTTGTGGGTGAACTGTCCCTTTAAGGCCACAACCGCCCAATCAAAACCAGAATTCTGATCGGCTAGTACATCTAGCCTGCTGTGTGACAAGCCCTTACACGTGAATCCATTAAATTTCAGTCAGGTTTAAGGAAATACCCATTATATGTGTGAATAATGTATTTGTTTGCAAAGCCGTCTGGGATAGGAAAAGGAGGTGATAAAAATCGAAGAGGTGCAGTGTCATCTTGCTGCGTTTTATGCAGTCGGGTAGAGCGGGTTGGTTTCTTCAAGTAAGCTCTCGGAAGCATGTGGCAACACACAAGATGACATGAAGACCTTTTTAAAAGCAGCTCACATCATTGCCACATAATTACACAACGTCTGACAGCACAGGGCAGCTGAGAGTTAAGGGTGCTCAAAATATCTCTGTGGTCAAATTACTTTGGCATATTGGTAAGAATCACACCTTTCTTTGTGCAAGGCCATTGCACTCCTGTGGCACGTCTGCACAATCACAGTAAATCAGTTTAGTAATGCTCATCTTTCAAAAGAAAAAGTTCTGACAAAGCCGTGCTGAAATGTGAATCGGTGAGTTTCCTGGACAAATCAGATGATGGTGTTTTAGAAGAACATGAACAAAAAATACAGAGAAAATCAGTATCTCAGTCATCCTCCAATGCTGAAGTCAGGGAATTATTATTACAAAAAAGGACAATTACAACAAGATCATTTTGCTCATTTGCCAAGGCGTATAATTTTTTTAAGTATGTTTCTAATCAGGTAAAAAAAATCACACATTGTGAATATAAAATCCTGAAAACACGTTATAAGGTCTTCTGTGGTAAGTACAAGAAATATTTCACCAACAAGTGAAAATTCGTCCCTCAGTGGAACACAAATGCAATATATTTTACTTTCCATACAAGCTATTAAGCTCCATAAAGGACAACAAAGATCCATAAAGATACCATAGATAAACCCAATGAATGTATTAGAAGTTTCCTAAAACTTGAAAGCTATAAGGGGAGGGATTCGGACTAACATCTTGAATAATGTGCAAGTTGTACAGAATTCTTCTCATTACACTCTTTTGCTATATGGAAATGAGCAATGCTCTTCCAAGGAACACAAAAAATGTCAGTGTAAAAGTCATTAGCTTAGAACAACGTGAGGGTGACTAAATGACAGATCTCCCCATTTTAGATGCTGTAAAGTATTCTTTACGCAGGATGCCTTAGTGACTAGAGTTAAAATGTGTATTAGCCTACCGCTTGAAGCTAACAGCTTGAAAAATATATCGAATCATCTCTCCTCATCACTATACTGCTTTATCCCAACAAAAAGTGCTTATGTTAGCATTTTGAAGTTCAGTTTAGCAATTTCCCAAATTAGATATTCCCATCTATGAAATGGGATGATGAATTCCCAAGATGCAGAGTTCAGACAACACTCAAAAGAACGAATGACGATGAAATGAACCCCTGAACAAGTCATTAACACCATGTTAACACTATCAGAGCTCAAACAATTGGTTCTTGGCTTATTTTTAATAAAGGATTTCAAGGTTTTTTTCCACGCAGTATAGTTCCCTGAGAAACCCTGCCCTTATTTGTGGCCAACTTAGCGCTTCTGTGAGCCCATCTCATCTCATCCAAACGTTCCTTCTAGGGGTGTAACGATACACTCAGCTCACGATTCGGTACATATCTCGATGCTGGGTTCACGATACGATACACATCTCGATATTTTGAACAAAACTCAAAAATGAAACTGAAACTCAAATAACATTTATTTTCAAAATATTAACAATTTCAGTGTAACTTATTTTGTTGCACATACAACTTAATAAAGAATTTTAACATTTTAAGGCTTAACTGAAATTAGAATTAAGATCAGTGTCAATTTTGACAGCAAATTTTGATTTAGTTTTAGTCATAGTCTTTTGACTAAAATGCAATTTAGTTTTAGTCATCTTAATTTATCATAGTTTTAGTCGATGAAATCTACATTATATTAGTCTACTAAAATCTATCTGGATTAACTCATTTAATTGGTGTAATTAAATGTTCCATACAAAGATTGAACTGTTTCGACATAATTGACTTTACCTTGGAATTAAATTAAACCAGCTCATTACCTTTTTTTGAGTAACTACTGGATATGCATTGTTGTAACACAGAGAATATTAGACCATGAACGACACGTAGCAGTTCATTCAGTCTCATTTTGACTCAATTGACTCGTTCGTTCAGTGAAGGGCGTGTTCATTCAGTACATTCAACCAATGAAACGCTCTGACAGAGCTCACACTCAAGTGCTATTGGCTCGTGTCTCTTTGGAGCTGCGCTGTCTTTGCTCCAGACAGTAATGAATGAGAAAAATCTTTCAAAAAGACATTACATAAACTGTATTACATTTCTTCAATCATGCAGATCACATACTTGTTTTTTAGCATGTCATTCGATCTTTTAATATACAGTACGACTCACTTCATCGCTTCTCTGACCGGAACAGCGCTGGTTTCTTTTGGCTTACTTTATGTGGCATATCACGTTATGCAGCAGCTCACGTTAGCGGATAAATGAACATTGGCATTTAAAAACGTTTGTGTTGCCTTTGTAATGAGTTTCGGGGTGACTCGCCTGCAGTCACGCTTCAAGTTTGCTGTGTTTTAACGGCGATTGTGAAGGAAATTATGACGCTTTGTAAACCACTTGGACACAGATTGTGTCTTGTGCTTCTCTCTGAAGCACACGTGACGCGCTGGCGCAGAGTAGGTAGCGTCTTGACGCTGAACGAATAGAATTAAACATATCGTAAAATATCCCCATCTCTCTACGATGCGCATCGTAACAGTTTTGCATCGCGAAATATCGTAATACGAAGTATCGTTACACCCCTAATTCCTTCACAACAGCAGATCGACATGACTCTATCACACTGTTTGAAGAGCAGCAGGGCAGTCTAAGGGAAATGCACATATTCACACACAGGTTTGTAGACGGAGGAAAAGAAATTGTCAGGCCTAACGGTGATCCTCAATTTTCATGTTTCTAAAGTCTTTCAAGTACTTCTGTTTGACCACAAGCGCTCAGCAATAAAACCACACACTGTTGTTCATTTTAAAACATTGAATTCAAGACGCTTTCTGCTTTAAAACGGTCAAATAACTACCAGGCTTCCCCTGCCAAAGGAGTCACATTTTCTTAAAAAGAAAGAAAAAGAATCCAGCTTTGCTTTAAAGCATCAGTACACAGTTCAAGTGTTGAGTGACTAAGGAAATTGTTTTGAAATCCTGACACCACTGGATCGTTTTTGCCTTATTGGCAGAGGCATGTTTTTCTCAACACGACGAGCCAGGCCAAGTATGTCTCTCCTCGATCCGTGCCAAGGGGACAGAAGTGACCTCAGAGCTGAGATGAAGAAACTGCACACCAGACCAAATAAAACCTGGTCCTGTTGCTTAAGGTATTCAGCTCCGAGAGACCCAAAGAGTCCCTCTTACAAACTCTTGAGTTCCTCCACATTCTGATATTCAAGGGTTAGCCATCAGATGATCTGCCACGCAGTCCAGATGTATTAAAAAATACTAATAAATTAAAAACATAAAAGCAATAGGACAGTCAAAGGCCTGCTGCCCGGTGAAAGTGAATGAATGGTTTGAAATCTCCGGATAAGCTGAAAAAAAAGCTGGAGCTGTGCTCACAGAGACCAGTGCATCTCATCAAAGTCCACAGCCTCACCCAGGTTGGCATCGGTCTCAAGTAAGTTCATAATGACGGCCATGGCTGCCTCATCGGTGCTCAGAGCGCTCAACCCCGGGACCCCCTCCAGATCCAACTGAGAGCTTGCTTCTGAAGGACACGAACAGAAGTAGACAATGAATTATTGTTTTAATGAATTAAAGGAATATGCACATGGTTGCCAAAACCTAAAATTTAAAGGTACTAATTACCTTCATTAACTAATAGCATATGTCTGCTTGTTTGACCGAGTATTTCGAAAATCTGATTTAAAATGAAAATTCTGTAATCATTTACTCGTCATTACAAACCTGTATGACTTTCTTTCTTCTGCAGAACACAAATGAAGATATTTTGAAAAATGTTGTTAGCCAGCACCCATTCACTTGCATTGGTTTTGTGTCCATACAATAGAAGTGAATGGGTGCCGGTGCTGTTCGGTTGCCAATTTTCTTCAAAATATCGTCCTTTTGTGTTCTGCGGGGAAAAGAAAGTCATACAAGTTTGAAATGACATGATGGTGAGTAAATGATGACAGAATTTTTGTTTTTGTGTGAACTATCACTTTAAAAAAGTCAATATTGCTTGTGGCGCAGAAATAATTTGCTTAATTTTTTATTTTGTGTATTACATCATTATTTTGAATAGTTTTATTAAAAACTCATTTTGTAGTTTTCATAACTACATTACTGAATTTAAACGAGCAATTAAAATAGTAATGAGAATAAGAAAGAAAACTTAAGTAAAACATGGTGAGAGCTAGGAACAAAACGGTTAGGAACGACATTATTCAAAATGTATTTTTTCCTGGTGAACTTCAACTCAAACATGTCTGTAAGGTCTAACTGTAATCCACTCACATCACTGCATGGTCTGCCAAATAAAAAAAACTGAAATCAACTTCAACTAAAAATGGCAGAATGACGTAACATCTACCCATGAGATTTTCACCACCCCGTGCTCCCTCCTCCGTGCTCGACTTTCCAGGTATCTCCATGTCTGTTGCTTCCCCGTTTGGCACCTTAAAGCACTAGGAGCACTGTAGTGTCAGAATGGGGCAACAAAGGTCGACACTAGCAAAGCTCATTTTTTAAACATCTTGTTGTGTGGACTTACGTTGCTGCTGGTCTGTGCCAGTGGAGACTTGTCCTGTGGTAAACTGAACGGACTTGTGTTGCCGCTGGATGGTGAGGAGTTCATCCTTAAGCAAACAGTGTGACATCACAAGCCATGTAGGGATTTGGAAAACTACAATTTTTATAACGTTCTAGTCTGTGTTGGACCAACCCATTTCTTGGCTTTATAAGTACAATAAAGGAAAGAAACAGTTGTTTTACCTATTGTAGTCCATTATCTCATTGGCGATTTGGGTCCCTATGGAGCCAGCATAAATCATGGTGCCTGATGCACTGGAGATACCCGGGATGATTGGAACATGCTGGGACTTCTTGGCATCATCTTTGAAGCAAAACAAACAAAATCACATTGGACACACGTGCAGTGTATAATTGTGATTTATACACAAATCAAATGATATTGAAACATACTTTTCTGGCATTTGAGAAATAGATATCTACACAGTAGTAAGGCTATCCCGGAACATTACAAATGTAATGTGCACACCTAGAAGCACAACATATTTACAACACGTACCTTCTGAGGCCTTAGAACTGCTAGGCTGCTCGGCTTTATCCCCTGATCCACCTGGATTACTTTTATCGCTGAGTCAGTTGGGAAAACAGTCCGAAAAGAATCTGTTATCTTAACTGCCGTACAACTCGGGCGTCAGTACAGATTCATTAAAATCATGTAATAGCAAACAAGAGATGCTGGTACTTACGATATAACCGTATTGGTTGACACTATGTATTCTACTTCTTTGGTCCAGGGATTTATAAAACTAAACCACTGACTTTGTAAGGTGACAAAAGAGCCATGTTTCGTTTTAAACTTATAGCAATTTGTCTCGATCTTCTCTTTACTCCGCAGCACTGGAGAGAGACCAAGATGCAAGTTACATGAACAGCATTCTATGTATGAAACAGCATACATATTTACTTGGTTTACCCAAAAATAAATATTGTGTCATTATTTACTCACCCTTGTGTTGTTCCAAACCTATATGACTTTCTTTCTTCCGTGGAACACAAAAGGAGATACAAGGCAGAATGTTACTGACTGACAGCCTCAGTCACCATTCACTTACATTGTACGTATAAAAATGCATCAACATTCTATGAAACTTCTCCTCTTGTTTTTCCCACACAAGAAAGTCATATTGGTTTAAAACAAAATAGGGGTGAGTAAACAACCACAGATTGTTTTTAAATGTGGGGTAACCTAGTCCTTTAAAAGTTATTTAAGCACTTCTAGTTATATTTGGAATGTCATTGAATAGTATTCCATTATGTTCTGTCTAAGGAACTGGCCTTGCCATCAATACAGTAGCTGTTCTATTGTTCTTCAGTAATAAACTAATGAATAATGATGGCCGATGAGGATTTGTGTTCTCTTTACAAATCTCTTTAGAAATCTGCCCAGCATGTTTATACACTCTGTCTTTATATTGTTCACAAAAAAAATAATTCTGTCATAATTTACTCCCTTATGTTGACCTATATGATTTAAAATGAGTAATCAAGCAAACAGCAGCTTGGACTTGAATAAAAGTGAATGGTGACCACAGTTGTCCCTGGTCCACATCCACTTTTATTCAGAAAAAAAAGCATATGGACATTCTGCTGCTGTTTTTGTGTTCTACACAAGAAAGTCATAAAGCGTGAGGGTAAGTAAACAACACAGAATTTATATTTTTTGTGGGTATCATTTTAATGGGAAATAATTTTGAAGTGTACCTTTTCTGTGTCTATCTGCCAAATGTGGCAGGTCGTCCTGATGGAAGAATTCATAGCACGATGTGCCTAGCAGCTCCTGGGGCAAATAACCCAGAACGGTGGTGGCTCTGTGTGGAATGAGTGGAGAATTATTATTCATCATATTTTTCACTTTAAGTTTAAAGGTGATGCTTGTCATTTTTTCCATGTTACAATATTTTCTCATTACTTTATATGCATTGGTTGTCTATTTGACAACCAATAGAAAACTCGCTTTAGAAACCTTGAAAGTTTATGCGAGATACCCTTTTTAAAAGCCATTATTGTTATTAAAAAAAGTTATTGGATAATTTACACTTCAGCTTTATACTCTTCACATTTAACTGCAATAAAGGACTAATTAAATGTAAAAGTATGTTTAATCCGATTCATCAAAATGGTTCCGTTCAAAAGTCTTCAATGTGAAAAACAGCAACACTGGTAAGAGAAATCAGATATTGGCAATGTTTCTTTTACAAAGAATTGCATTGCTGTGCTACAAACATCATAAAACGTGATGTTGGAAGAGAACACAAACAAAAGAGGCTACAACAAATATTGTGGATTTTTTGGTAAATCTGTGAAAAAAAGTGGCCTGATCAGTACAAGCTAAAGAATGTTATGCAAAACATCAAAGTCTCCCAATAACTAACATACAGTTTGAAAAGAACATACTGCAGTCTGCTGAAATCAAGAGTCAACATACCGTTGATCCACAAAGGTGAATTTGCCATCCATGGCATAGCGGGTGACAAATTCGGTTGGCTTGACCTTGATCTCGCCATTGGCCTGAGGGAGGGTGTGGGGGTGCACACGGCCAACCGCGACCAAGCAGCTAAAGTAGGCGCTGTCTTTGTCCGCCTCTGCCTCTCCCTCTGTGCCAAGCTGGCGTGTGGGCCAGGTGCGCATGTAGCCCGTGCAGTGCACAGTACAGTACCGCTGCGACTCTGTTGGGGCAGACAGTCAATCACATGGCGTCAAACTAGAGTCAATTTACAATGCCAAATGTTCCACTATGTGTTGAAGATGAAGAGAAAGGTGTGCATTTTCTCCCTTTGAGATTTGCAAGATTAAATATAAAAAACATGAGCTGAAGGAAACGGACCAATTATTTTAAATATGTTTTTAAATCCAAAATTGAGGTAATTGTGAAATGTGGTTAAGCTTAAATGTAAAACAAAATTTGAGTTCTAATAGTGGGTTAAGAATATGGAAAAGGTACATATCCGTAAAATGTTTTTGTTTAGTATGCATGTTGAAGTTGCAATCCTTAACATTTTCCAAAATGAAAGCCTGCATACCTACTCCACTAGACACATACTTTCTTTCTCTAAAGTCTGGAACCACAGGTGCATAAACATACTTGATATTTGTCTTGCCTCCAGACCACCAGAGGGCACCATGGAATGAAAGAGATTACAAAGCTGTCACAAAAACCCATAGGGCCTTGGTAAGAAGGGATAAAATGTTTACCGTTCATTGATACCATCTGGTCGTCTAAAGCAAACAATAGACGGTATCGGACGACCGCGCCTGGCCCGAAGTTAACTTCCGGTCTGTGTTTGTTTATTGGTCTGGCTAATGGCTAATAATAGAACGATTTATAATTAATTTAATTCATATTCATATTAATTAAATTATTATTTTAATGAATAATAATTGCATAACTTTTGCATTTGAAGAAGCCTTATGGTACATTGACATCTAGCGGTTGAACTTGGTATCACAGTCTAAATTTAAAATATTGGAGAGACAAGTTAAGCCAAGCAACGGTTCTTCTTGCTTTCTTTTGTTTCGGAATTATCATAAATAAAATGCAAGAACTCTATTCTTTGTGTGTGGCGGAAGTTACGTTCATGCCACAAAAGCACGCAGTAATGTTTATTTATGTTGTTGCTTTGAAACATTTCACCTTTATTTAATTTCTTGCTCCTTAATTTACATTTCTTCTAAACACCAAAGTGGAGCAACAGGTTTCATTGTATTAGCCAAAGACAACTAATTCTTGTTCGATTCACTTAATATCACCATTGGTGAACAGAAACAGGTTTACGAACAAGAAATTCAAAATTATAAGAGACTTACTGTGTTGATGTTACTGACCTTTCTTTTTTGAGCCAGCAGCCTGAAAACCCTTCTCCTCTTTGACGGTAACTTTGTTGTACTTCATTCGACAGAAGAAGGAACGCCGCGCCCCGGAGCAGAGCCGAGCAACACTGACAGGAAGCTCAGCCTGCACCTGTAACCCAGCTACACACACACACACACACACACAGTTAATGTAAAACAGAGGGTGGCCGTGGATATACACTTATTCACATTCACTAAGCAGATCCAAGATTTGCATTCACAAAACGGTTAATTAGCATGTCACACAACAGTTAAATATGCCACACAATACTTTTGGCGTCTATGAGGCGCTCTCGCGGGTAGAGCTCAGATGCGGACAGCTGTTCCTTTACTTTCCCAATATCCTTGGGGTGAACGTAATCAAAAAGGCTCTGTCCGATCAACTCCGTCTGTGGAGATAAACGATCGGATGAGCCACATGCCCACTGCTTACTCATATGCTGTCATTAGCTGAATCATTTATCATCAGGAAACAATCAAATGTTTTTTTTAAAACATTAAAATACACTGTCTGCAGATCAAAAGAGTTGCTTGAAATTACTCTCAAATACTAGTCAAAGGGTAACTACTTTCAAATTTTTTTTTTTTTTAAATAGTCAAATGGTAAGTATTTTCAAGACATTGTTTTATTTTGTTTAAAAAGTATCACTTAAAGGGATAGTTCACCCAAAAATATAAACGCTTTCATTTACTCATTTCAAACCTGTATGACTTTCTTTCTGCTGCAGAACACAAACGAAGATATTTTGAAGAATGTTGGTAACCGAACAACACTGGGCCCCACTAACTTTGTATGGACACAAAACCACTGAGACATTTCTCAAAGTATCTTCTTTGAAGAAAAGAGTCATATACAGTAATTGGGCGTCATGAGGGTAAATATATATATATATATTTATTTTGGGTGAACTATCCCTTTAAGTATAGTCAAACTCTCCTACCCGACTGTAGTTGAGGATTTTAGAAACCGACTCCGAGACGAAGACTATTTTTCCACGGTCACAGCCAACCACAAAGAGAAATCCATCTGCAGCCTGGACAAAGAAGGAAGTCATTTAGAATTGATTTGGTAATTCCACAAGACACAGTCAAAATGACCTATTTATATGAAATACATTATTTATATTCACACAGCTCATAAATTCGCCTTAATTTCCCCCAAAAAATACTACAGTACAAGTACATTTACCCTCAGAACAAGGTGTTTCAGCTCATCATCAGGAAGGAACGCAGGTTTGTAATTGGCTTCTGCAAAGGAGCTGGTCGCCCCTGAAAAACATTATATTTAACAACATCCGTCACAGTTTAGCATCAAAAGGTATGCTTGACTAGTCCATGCTAGCAGTAAAGACAGTAACAGGTACCTTTGAGCGATTTGAGATGCTGGACAGCCATTCGTAACACAGTGAGTTTGTCAAGCTTGCGGGACATGGGGTTACAGGTGGGAATCATCGCCGCCAACTCGTCGATCAGGTTATTCATCTTATCTCGTCGTCGTTTCTCTATTTGACTGTGAGGTTCCCTACAATTCCCAATGAGACTTTTTTGATTTTTCAAATCAACACAAAATGTGTTAAAAATGAACATCATTTTGTGAGTGTAAAAATTGTGTACAATTAAACTTTCTGCTGAGTTTGACCGTATATAATAATAAAAAAAACGTACAAACGTATTGATAAATAATAATGTCTGGTTTCACTAAGGAGCTTGTATGTTTGTTTACAAGGTATGAATATACACAATACACTTTAGGGTTGCACGGTGTACCAGCATCGCGATGCTAAAGTTTCAAAATACCCGCGATGCCTCTCTATTTTTGAAACGGTAGTATCGTAGTACCGTAGTTAATGTTGCATATGCGCATTGATATTTATTTGAACACTTGCATCTGCCTTTTTGCGGTGTTTATCTCCAAAATGAATGTGTGTTTTGAATGTCTCGGACGAGTTAAAGATTCAAATTGGCGATTTGAACGAGTTGGTTAAATGATTCACTAACTCTGTGGAAAATTGACGCCACCTACTGGCCGTTTTAGTTCTGCATTTAAAGTAAGCCTAATATTTCCTTTTATAAAGACTGCTGTATCAATTAAATTTGTCCAACATTTGAATTAGTTCCTACGTGAAAAATGATCTAGTGTACTTTAGTATTTACTACAGTAAACTACTAAAACTCATAGATACTAGTGTTTTTGAGTCTTATCATAGTAAATATTTAAGTATACTACAGTATTTATAGTATTTGCAAATGACTAAATGTAAATGTATTTGCTACAATTTATCCAATTACTACAGTTAATACAACAACATATTCTAGTGCAAAGTATAATACAGTTTACTATAGTAAATACAAAATGTTTAATCTAAATCTGTGTTTTTTGTATAGATTTGAATTATATGGCACAGCATCGTGATACTACTTAGTATCGAGATACTTCAGTTGGTATAGTATCGTAAGACATGTTTATGGCACTGTGACAACCCTAATACACTTAATATAGTAATATACCTAATACTGTAAAAATTACTAGGAAAATAATTCTCAACTTTATTAATCTGAATTTGTACAAACCCACATAATAAGGACATTACTTTTTTATAGTTTTAATGACTATAGAAACTAAATCAGGCAGCCTTAACTCAAAGTGATAGTTATCCACAAATAAAAACTAGCATACATAAGTACCTGATACATTTAATTTTTAGTTGCTGGTCATCTCCTTCCGATCTGAAATGGAACAATGAACAACGTTAAAAATAATGAATACAGTCATGAATCTGAAGAGCCGTTTTGAGTTGTTGATAATGGGCACAGTACCTGCCCCGATCCTCCTCCATATCCTCATCTAGATTCGATGCAGATTTTGTCTCCCTGGAAACAAAGTGGCGAGATGATTAAAGTGACACATAAAATGCTGCAGTGATTCTAAGCTTGCACTATACACAAACCACACACACTTCTCTTTCCACTGCATCTGAACTCATTCAGAAAACTGAGATGGGGAATTCAGGCCAAACGAGAGGACATTAGTCATACAATGAGACTATAAAAATCTCTTCATAATCACACATGTACATTATCACTACATTTTTGTATATAAATATACTTACTGGATGTCCATGCTGCCTTTCCTCTTTCTGGGTAGCTCCATGCCAGAGGCCATGCCAGCGGCTGAGGCGGGGGTCATCAAACCAGACAGAGAGACAGAGAGACCCTGAGGTTCTTCCTCTAATGCATCTCCTGCCAAAGACGGAGGAAGGAAATCATTTTAGCAAAAGGAAGATACCAAAGCACAACTTCAACAAGAGAGCACACCACTGTCCGATGACGTACTATATTTTGGAACCAGGGCACAGTGGAATTGATTTTATAACAGACATCTAAAGAATCAGACCATCTGTAATTGGTGCACAAACAATCTAAGATTTTTTTTGTGAATTCAGAGTGATACTTTTTGTTACACTTTATGTTTTTAGTGTAATCTTAAAACCCAGAAACCCAGTTTACACTGGGTTCTTGGAGGTGAAGCGACACAGAAAAGTCTACGTAAAGATGTTGCATTGAGGTTGGGTTCGACCAAGCACAACACAGGCAACCTACTTCAACATCGCAAAACACACAGCGTGCATTCGTTTTTCCAGATGTATTTGTTGAAACAGACAGTGTGGCATATGTGACTAAAATTTTATATACAGTCTTTAGCTTCCTGTACAAATAAGACTTAAAAAAAAAAGAAAGGATATTATACATTTTGCTGATTTAAATATACCAGGGAGGTAATACTATCTAGCCAACATTACATTTAGCTGCATTATAATTATATGAAGAGTTTGGTTCCAAAAGTATGTTTTTTATTGTGCATTACAATTCATATCAATCAAACTGCAGTTGGTTTGTTTTGATTTAAGCCATAATAACTCAACACAATAAAACAAGAAAAACATGATTTCTAGGGATCAGACCATCTGTAATTGGTGCACAAACAACGATACACTCAGCTCACGATTCGGTACATATCTCGATGCTGGGTTCATGATACACATCTCGATATTTTGAACAAAATTCAAAAATGAAACTGAAATTCAAATAACATTTACTTTCAAAATATTAACATTTTCAGTAACTTATTTTGTTGCACATACAACTTAATAAAGAATTTTAACATTTTAAGGCTTAACTGAAATTAGAATTATGATCAGTGTCAATTTTGACAGCAAATTTTGATTTAGTTTTAGTCAGTCTTTTGACTAAAGTGCAATTTAGTTTTAGTCATCCCAATTTATCATAGTTTTAGTCTATTTTTAGTCGACGAAATCTACATTATATTAGTCTACTAAAATCTATCTGGTGTAATTAAATGTTCCATACAAAGATTTAACTGTTTCGACACAATTTACTTTACCTTGGAATTAAATTAAACCAGCTCATTACCTTTATTTTTCAGAAAAGTTGAGTAACTACTGGATATGCATTGTTGTAACAGAGAATATTAGACCATGAACGACACGTAGCAGTTCATTCAATCTCATTTTGACTCGTTCGTTTAGTGAAGGGCGTGTTCATTCAGTACATTCAACCAATGAAACGCTCTGACAGAGCTCACACTCAAGTGCTATTGGCTCGTGTCTCTTTGAAGCTGCGCTGTCTTTGCTCCAGACAGTAATGAATGAGAAAAATCTTTCAAAAAGACATATTACATAAACTGTATTACATTTCTTCAATCATGCAGATCACATACTTGTTTTTTAGCATGTCATTCGATCTTTTAATATACAGTACGACTCACTTCATCGCTTCTCTGACCGGAACAGCGCTGGTTCCTTTTGGCTTACTTTATGTGGCATATCACGTTATGCAGCAGCTCACGTTAGCGGATAAATGAACATTGGCATTTAAAAACGTTTGTGTTGCCTTTGTAATGAGTTTCGGGGTGACTCGCTTGCAGTCACGCTTCAAGTTTGCTGTGTTTTAACGGCGATTGTGAAGGAAATGATGACGCTTTGTAAACCACTTGGAGACACAGATTGTGTTTTGTGCTTCTCTCTCTACCGCATATGTGAGATAAGCACACGTGACGCGCTGGCGCAGAGTAGGTAGCGTCTTGACGCTGAACGAATAGAATTAAACATATCGTAAAATATCCCCGATTCGCATCGTAACATTTTTGCATCGCGAAATATCGTAATACGAAGTATCGTTACACCCCTAATAAAAAACATGATTTTTTATTAAAAAAACGGCGTTATCTCATTTTGGAACCAAACTCTTCATATGTAGTTTCAATTAAGAAATCATAAAAACAGGAAAATTATAAAATATATAGAATGCTTTTTTTTAAATAAAAATTTGATTAAAATGTACATTGCCAAGACTAAGTGACAACTGTCTGTAGGTTTGTAATCAAGACTATCGATATTCATAGTGCTATTGTGTATGTTTTTTATAAGATGTACTAATTGTAAAAAAATCTGTTTGTAAAATTGTAATCAGTTTATAAATATAAAGATGACTTCTGATAACAACTACATCAAATTAAACTATTTTAAAAAACGCTATTTTAGGTTTTTAATTTGCTATTAAAGCAAATTATAAACGGCATAAATTAGGTTATCAGTATCCTACTAGTTAAAATGTAACAATACAAATGTAATGGTGCATATATATATAATACTATGCTAAAAAAAAAGAATTGTAAAAATGTTGGCAGAGCAAGTATAAATTTGTACCACTGGCCCAACAGACTATAACAGAAAATATTTTTTTTAAATGTAAAGCCCTGATTCCAAACACTCACTTTAAAAGCATTTACATCTGCAACAAAACAGTGACGGATATGTGAAAAAAATAAAGCCTCGGCTCTCGTTACAAAAATGTGACAACTCAAGAAAGCAGTGTTTACATTACATTGTTAAATTTGTTAAAACAGAAGCACACTGAACAAGCCACTAGAAAACCGAGAAAGGTATTTTACACACCAGGATAATGGAGAAACATAGGTGCGTCGATCAGATTTTGCCTGAACTGTTCATAACCTTTCCTCAATAAAAACGGTTTAATGTGTTTACCTGACCTTACACGCTGAGGAAACATTGGAAAAAGATTGCACACGTAAATACTTTTTCTTCATTACATACAACCTTAGTGCTTTTCAATTTCTATACAAAATTGAGTTTCACTTACTTTTACAACTGAACTTGAGTTTAGGCAGGTCAACGTTTTCATTCTTGGTTTCGAAAGCTTCTCCCGCCAGCAAGAGCTACAATTACACCACATTTGCCATCTGTTATTACCATTAAGCGCTACATCCCATAATCCATTCATAAAGTCCACGAGAAGAGCATCTTATTCATAATCAAGCTTTTACAGCACGGTCTGTTTTCCCGCCAGCTTCACCTGCTGCTTTAAGCCAAGATCAACAGACACACTCCACCTCACCTGGTCATGAACCGCATCTACATGTCCTTGTATTGGCCAACGAACACGTGCAGGTGCCGGGTGTGTGTGTGTGTTGCTACACTGTCACCAGGTTTAAGCGACAATGGAAAGGGCCAGGCCAAACACAGCTTGTGCCCCTGGCTCCTATATTTAACACCGCTTTGCAGGCCCAGTGACCTAAATAGTCGTTAACAGATCGGCAACAACCTGATTTTTAATCCCGTTTACTGGAGTGAAGATCTGCCGCAGGATTATTTGGTTTTATGAGGGCTGTAGGATAGACACGCCCAATGGCAAGTTGTCTTTCACTTGCTCACGATACTTGACCTCGACCTCCAGTGACTTGCGATGACATGCTAGCAACCATGACGGTTGTGTGACGTCATTCAGACAAGAGAAAGGCAAACTCACTATTCACGCTGATGTCACTAGCCATCGGGCCAGTTAACCCGCATGCAGGTATACAGTTATAGAAACTACATGTGATGATGAGCAAAGAGGGCATCATCACATGAACATCAGTTCACATTACTAATGTACAGAGATGTGTATGTGTAACTGAATCAAATGTACACACTTTGTTAAGGAGTGTTTATTGACCCCTAATGATGGTTTGATCCACTAGTTTTGGGTGGGAAGTGTAAGTGTGTATAAGTGCGGGTGAGATAAAGGAAGGAAAGGTTGGTTAAGCGTGGATGTGTGGCGAGAGAAAGACCCACGCCCGCAAATGTCTTTGTTAATGTCGAGGCTAGCGTGATGCCTGGTTTTGCTGCTCACAGCATGTGTTTTTTTTCAATGTTTGTATAGTCAGTTTAAACTATTTTTGTTATGTTTTTTCTTTTCTTTATTCTTATTTTGGGTAAAGTGTGTGGATTCACGTGTGACGAGACAGCTATCCAAAATAAAATCACTTGGACTGAAATAAGTTCCCACTTTGTGCTGCGTTTTTGTCCTCTCCCAGGCCTCACGGCAGGAAGACTATTCTGATTGTCTGTAACAACTGACCGTCCGACTAAAAATGGCGGCGACAATCTGACACTACAATTTCCAGTTTAATGGGTGTGTTTCACGGTCAGAACCCTAGGCAGTTTCCGGTTGGGTAGACTTAAAGCAGAGAGAAATTTACTGTACTGCTGTACATTGCGGCACACAGCAGTGGTATATAGAAGTGCTGTTCTACCATATTTGAAATTATACTTTCATAAGTTAACATTTCGTTATAACATTCAAATACAGTAGAACGCCACTTCTATATACCACTGCTGTGCGCCGCAATGTACTACAGCGTCTGCTAAATGTAACTATTTTCTCATTTTCCATTTCTCTTTGCTTTAAGTCTCCTCAACCGGAAACTGCCTAGGGTTCTGACCCTGAAACGCGGACGTCACGCATGCATAGAGCCCAATCAGCCCATTATACATTTTAAATGCTGATTCACACCCACACATTGCACAATGGTCCCTCAATCTCCTAAAGACAAAACACAAACGTAAGTAAACAACTTGAAAAATTGTGTATGCTTGCACGGGGGAGAAAAATATCATGTCATAAGGTGACCTATTTAATCATCATACGTTGCGCTGTTACCATAGAGCTGCACGAGAAACATGCCCAAACTCGATTTAATTTACGTCAAACGCTGTGCAAGAAACGTGACTACAGTACATAAAAGTAGGTCAGCAATTCCATTGACTGAAATTGAACGTTGGCACGGTTTTGGCACCACACCTGGGTAGTATTTTAAAAGACCTGCATTCCATCAACTGTAAATTAAACCAGTTTAATGCTGGACAAA
The DNA here is from genome assembly GCF_024868665.1 of Triplophysa rosa. Taxonomy (NCBI): domain Eukaryota; kingdom Metazoa; phylum Chordata; class Actinopteri; order Cypriniformes; family Nemacheilidae; genus Triplophysa; species Triplophysa rosa. Next base: position 19,048,237 of record NC_079901.1, on the reverse strand, counting down.
CAAGTAACCAATATGGCGAAAGAAGGGATGGTCCACTGGCCCCAGGCCAGTGTGAGCCTGCATTGAGTTACATTTGCCTGCGATTTGTGATAGTGTGGGGGCATCACTAAAGGCTGGGTTGCAAATCATTAATAATCATATGCCATAGTATCCAGCAAACGTTGGATTATGAATTTATAGCTGGATTATACACTATAGCAGCACCATTATGTATACAAAGTATTCTTGCAAATTAGAAGCTAATAAATTATTTGTTGCAAATTTATGCTTGCTTTGCTTATTTTTTTTCAGAAAAAATTGTATAGGCTGTATACAAGCACAAATCTAGATACTGGTCTGACTGGGTCGGCATTAAAAATATATATATTTTGAAAAAGGTTTTGCACTGTTTTAATTTTAGGAAAGTAGGGAGTGCGACAAATTTATTTTCATGTATCCCTTTCTAGTCATATTTATGATCAAACAGGCATTTAGGGAGTAACTCTGACGTTTTTATTTTGTTTAGGTTAAAAGGGTACCTGTTACGTTTTTGGGTTTTGTTTGAAATGTCCTCTTCCAAAATAAGCAACAGCATACATTTAAAATGACTCACATCTCTCATATTATGTTTATACATTGTTTGAACAGAAAAGCAAGCATTGCAGCTAACGAAGTGACATCAAACAAACTACTAATACTAATGAAGATATTATCTTATTAAAACACAACAACAACAACTCTTCCCAACACTACATTGTCAGTATTGTACATTAACAGACCAACCCTGTTCAAGCATCTTGAATATAACTCACTGTTTAACATTATCCATTTTATCATATTGGAAATCTATACGTTTCGTTTCAGTTTGACAGAATTTTGTTATATCTATACTACAACAATCTGAAGGGTAGGATGTACGAAGTAAAAAAAACCAGTCCCAAATACTTCCCCAGTTATGCAGACATGACCTCATTTCTCAAACACAATACAACAGTGCCTTGCCTTCATGGTTGTCATTTTTTCTATTGACTGATTAGTAAAAAACCTAATTATGACTATTTTGATAATTGGGTCATTTTAATTGGATGACTAATCAGGAAAAACAGAAATCTGTCACTTTTTAACACTCCTAAAGAATACAAATAAAATGTTAAGAAATGATACATTTCTGTTTTTCCTTTTAATAATTCTTTTGTAAATATCTCAAAGCTCGGAACATGTATTCTAATGCTTTAAAATACAAGGCTTTTAAATATTGCTGACTTTTCCTCCCATAAAAGTCTTGTTAATTTACTTTTTAACCTCCTAATGTATAATCTGTCACAATGAACTTTTGGGTAAAGGTTCTAAGTGTGTCCAACTTAATTTCTAGCCACAGAAGACGTACACAGCCATATTCTAAAAAATAAATCTGTCATTGCATATGTGCTCAAGACTTAGACTGCCCTGCTGCTCTTCAAACAGCTAATGGAACACACGATACAATGATTTAAAAAAAATGCAATCTTAAGTGATCAGCATAACAATTTAATCTTTATAATACACGGTTCCCTCTTCCCACTGGTCTACATGCAAACATATACTGTACAACAACTGACTGTTTCCATTGAGATTCTCACAAATGAAACACAAAAATCTTGTGGAATTCTATTTAAAAAATAAATTCTATATGAATGGAATTTAAATATGGTAAACATCTTCATGAAGTTATACATATTTATTATATTTGAGAGGGAATACAGACACATAACATGACACATGAGATCATGAGATCAATTTTAATGTTACTCTTCAGAAACAGTCATGCAGATGCAATCCAGTGTTTTAATATAAATAATAATAAACATCCAAGTAATGAATAAAACACAGGACAATTAATTAATTAAACGCCCTGCTTTATGCAAATAATTAATTTGATTAAAATAAATAAATGTAATAATTCACAACGCCTTAAAATAAATCATCTTGTGCTATGTTTTTGCAACATAATTTCATTAAAGTGCAAATCTCTAAAATCATAAATAGTAACAATTTACAGTACGATTGTATATGTTAACATTAGTAAATGCATTAACTAACAATTATGAACTTACAATGAGCAATATAAGCATTTATTAGTCTTTGGTAATGTTGGTTAATGTCGATAGAAATGTGTTAGTTTATTGTGTGTTAACAGTTACAAATTATATACATATTTAACACGCACCATTAAATGTTGAAATTACCATCAATATTAAAATATTCTGTACATTTTTCATGGTTATCTATTCTATTAACTAATGTTAACAAAAACAACCACACTGTGTGTGCTACCTCATAAGGTTTCCAGGGCTCTTTCTGAACAACGGAATTTCCCAGGATTTGTATTTATTTGTACGATATGCCAATCCGAATATATCACATAGGCTTAGGCCTTTAATAAATTACTGACAAATATTACTGATAAATAAAAACACTGAATCTTTAACTCTACGGCCAGTTACCTTAGAGACATACTTTCCATATGAGACCCTACATTCCAGTCACGTTTTCACTGTTAGGAAAGAGGAGGGGGTCTGCCACAAGAGAAACCAAGCTGACAGACGAGTTACGTTAAAACAGTTTAATAAGAATAAAAGGCAGGGTTGTGAACTTCCGATGCTTTAGTGCTACAGATTGTGTCAAGCCTTGTTGTGTAAATGATCAGTGATTGAAGAGAGAAAGCAACTCATGATGAAGAGGTGGGCATCACAGCCGTGTCCTACAAGTGTGCCGAGTTTGACCTACATATTACACAACAGTCACGTTACAAGGTTCGAAACACACACTGAAAACAAGCCATCAAGCACAACTATATGACCTCACAACACTAATGATTCATATATACCTCACAAGACAGTTTCTCTCATTACAGATGGGACAAAGTCCACTGAGAAAATGCATGTGTGCCAGAAAGTGTATCTGTGTGACCAACAATTCAAATCTTAACATTTTACATACCTTTCCATTAATACATTGTTTAAGAAAATGAGTTTGAATAAATTTAATAAACCAAATATAGAAAAACTTTTTTGGGCTATCTGGCGCTATTTGACCAATTAAATAATTTCGAAGCACTCGCGTCAGATAAGTTATGCATTTTCTTTTAGACTACTGTCAGTAATAACAGTTTCAGCCACAAAGTCAGACATCAGAAGACTACAGAGGACGGTTTGGACTGCTGAGAAGATCATTGGTGCTCCCCTGCCCACCCTCCAAGAACTCTATACATCCAGAGTGAGGAAAAGGGCTCAGAAAATCACCCTGGATCTCTCACATCCAAGCCATCATCTCTTCACAATGCTGCCGTCTGGTCGGCGCTACAGAGCACTAAAACAACCAGACACAAAAACAGCTTCTTCTCTCAGGCCATCTACCTCTTGAACAGTTAAATGTTTTTTACCCATCGTGAAATGAATAACTCTGTGCAATAATAATTAAGTGCAATATTAATTATATCCTCCAGATAATACACTATCTATTATTTATACAACTTTTTTTCTGTAAATTATATTTAATTCTGCTGTATATAGAACATACATTGTACTACAACAGTCTATTCTTATTTTTTACATGTACATATTTAGATACAAGCATAGCTTTACTCTCTATATCTTTATCTTATGTTTATTGTATTGCATTTCTTTTTTTTTATACCCATAGGCCCTTATTTAAATCATCTGTGTACTGTATTCTATTGTGTTATGGTCTCTGTGTACTGCTGTTGCTGTTTCTGTGTACTGGATGCTCCTGTCACCAAAACAAATTCCTTGTATGTGCAAACATACTTGGCAATAAAGCTCTTTCTGATTCTGATAACCGATCAACAAACAAATAAAAAAGGATTAAAAACATTGAATTTCAAATACTAGCTCTGGGTAAATTATTGTCATATACGCACAATACACTGCACATATTATAAATATAAACGAATATTTGTCTTATTTTCTGGATCAGACACTCATACACATTATGCCCCGCTTTTTTTTTTTTTTACCGTGCAGAGGTTTTTAAAAAACAACACAACATTGAGTTGGCAATATGGAAACCAGCAATATATAAACCGCACTTTTCCCTCCACATGTAAACGAAAGCTGTCAAAAAGGACCACTGGCAAGCGAAGAAACCCGTATGACTACATTTGAGACATAAAATCGAGTTAGCATAGCCACTGCAGACCTAATGTGACGGCAGTCAACCTGCCAAGGCCTCGCAAAATAACTACGGCACAAGATACTAGACTTAAAAACGGGCTTCTCCGTCACATAACAACAAAATGTAACCAGCGCAATACTGTTTTGTAGCGTTAAAACCCAAAGTGTGGCACTGTGTGTCGTTTTTCAGAGCACTCGTCCAACGCGCTTCTGCTTCGTCTTGCTTGAGTTCGCTCTACTGAACTACTGACCTAGTTTCTCTGCGAACGCGGGTGCGCAAACCAATCAGCGGGGAACACCGCGAGCTCCCCTCTCCTCCGCACAGCACCGCAATATCTCTACGTTTAAAGCACGCAATAAAACACACGAGCAGCCCCGTCCGGTGTTTTTAAATAGGCGAATTACCCGTCTTTTCCCACGACGCTCCGTCACCGCCGCCAGCCGCTGTATTCCTCGCCGACATGGCTGGAGCCGGTACGCCGGGGCCCTGGACTCCGATGCTGCATGTGGAGAAGGAAGGCGGTAGTAGATATTTGCAAAGGGGTAAGAGAATGAGGCGAAGGTGGGGGTCGGGCGGCGTTGCCTGTGTAATTGATTTATTTTTTTTCTTTACAACTAAGTTAAGTGGGAGGGTGGGCTGAGCGTAGAAACGTGCAGGGAGAGACACGATCGAATCAGGACAGTGGTTGAAATCCCGGAAAACGCGGAAGAGGACGGCGCAGAATCTCCTCCTACCGTTATCAACGCCGCCTTCTCTTCTGTCAGGTCCCTCACGTTACTAACCTAGTAAGTCACGCGATACATTATGCAAGCCGAGAAAAATGCGGTCACGGATGCGATGGGGGTATGCGGGACTGAACTGAACCGAGTCGAGGAGGCATGGCAACACTGAATCATCTTTTAGAATGCAATATGTAACGTGATCATATCGTAAATGGTACTTTTTAATGTTTACATAACATTCAGTTATTCATGCACCATAATATTTATATTTATATTTAGAGAGTTTTTTTTTGTCATTTTGTGTGTCACATTAGGACGCAGGGTTGTAGCGTTATACAGCCTAACATTCGGTGTTGGGGTAAGTTTAAAACCGCGTAAAAGGATAAATGTGTAGGCTACGCCGAAATTATCCTATTGTGTGAAATTTTCATGTGAAATTTCTACATTTAGAAGAAATTGAGATACACACAATAACTTAATTATTTATAACACAATAAAGAGTTTAGAGAACCGTTTGTTTTTGTTTAGCTGATCTTGTTTTAATCCTTTTCTATATGATCTTTTCTTAACTGTTTGTGATCAATACAAATAGGCCTACCTGTCATAAATGTATCGAAATATACATTATATTAAGTAAATATTTTTGTATGTCTTGTATGTTTTGTTAGGCTTTTAAAATCTAGGACAAATAGGTGTTTATTATTTGAATGGTTGTGTTTTTTACAGCTAAACTGGACAAACCCCATTTTAATGTACAGCACCTAATGTTTACTTTTTCAAGCTTATTTGCATTTTCATATTATTTTCGAAAATACATGACAAACTATACTGTAGGCCCACATCTAGCTGATTTGTCCAGTTAAGATACATAATAAAGATGCTTCAAAAGTGACATTGGTTCATGCTTTTATTTTATTCATCACTGTGAGTTAATGTTGCTAAACATAAATGACTTATAGAAAAAATGTAAATAAAACGCAGAAATACAGTAGAATACAAATGTCAAAAATACCGCGTTTAACATTTTTATACAACTTTCAGGCACCAGCGACGACTGGTGGACAAACATTGCGGGTCTAAACTATCTATTTTGATCACAATATGACAGATTGGCCGTCGTTTTCATGTTCTCCAAGGGTAAACTGACACTATTTCTATAACTAACAAACCGGCGAAAAACAAACTTTAAACACCCACAAGAGCAACTGTTTATTGATAATAGTGTTACATCTTAGCTACCTTGTAAAATATATTTTACATTATAAACATGTTATAAATTATTATATAAAGAAATACGTTATATTACAAATTATTTGAATATTTTTTTATTAGCCGCACCTCACGAAAAATGCTTTAATTGCTTATGCTTTGATTTTTTATTTTTAAATCCGACCAGTTTCACCACCAACAAGCTCAACTTGGAACATTTATACGACCATGATACCTAAATACCCAAAGCTGTTGGAAGTAGACACGAAAGGTTGATGTTCTCCAAAGGCATATTTTACAAAAACATTTACAGATTTTATGTAATTTACTTTTAAACATTTTATGTATTTTATGGACTATGTAAGGATAGAACAAAGGCAATAGCTAATCGAAAAGGTTATGAACTAGAGCTAAAACTAGCATGTGCAAAATGCTAGAATAGTTTAAAACGGCTCAATGTTTGGGCAGATATTGTTTGGGATCAACAGGGTAACTAAATAGCTTCTGTGAACCACTAGATGTCACTCTAGTCCCTATAAACAGAAAGGGTCTCAAACGGTAACACCATAACAGAGTATTCTGTCTCATGGGCCTATGCCTATGACAGCATACTTCTAAAGTCATTCAAAAGTGTTATTTATGCTTAAATGCAATTATAGTACTGTAAATATGGAATGTCCTATTAAATATAAATTCATTAAAATAATTTATATTACTGTATAAAAAAATACAACTTGGCAAATTACTGCAGAGCCATTGTAGTGCAGATTTCCCCCCCATTGAGTAACATTGTAAATTAATGCTTATCTTGATATTTTCCCAGTATAATGTAAAAAAATGTTGGATAAGCTATTGAACCGTTAATATTTTAGTAAGGAGAAAGTGCAGAAAAACTATCTGCTGCCATACCATAAGGGTTAAGTCTTTACTGTACTTAAAAATAGCAAGTGTTCAACCAACAGTGTAGAGTTCCCTCCTGCAAACAAACACCTGAACATAGATGATTTTACCTATGAGTGAGTACCTGGCACATTTCATGGGAAAGAAATCCATATGTTATTAATCATATGCATTTTTCAGTACCAGTATGTTATAGGAAGATACAATGTTAAATTACGATTTCTGTCATTTATTTATTACATATAAGAGTTGTGTTGGGCAGGTCACGGCATTTTATCCAAACTACTGAAATACCTACATCAAGCATCAATGAAACAGAGCCTGAGTCTATAGCACCATGCAGACTACCAAAGCCTTTTTTAGACCTTAATGTCTGAATTTTTAAAGCGCACTGCATTTTTGATTTGCACGCAATAGAGCATCAAAGTAAAGCTCCTTTACTATTACCATAAGTTTATAAAATTTCTCACAAAAGAAACAAAATGAATGTGTTGGAAGAGTTTTGAGCATAGGGTACCGTGCCATGACACCGTTTAAACCCTGATGTCAGTGTTTGGTTGTTGATTTTGATACGTTTGACGCATGAACTCCTGGAACGGTACTCAGGATAGAGGTCAGACTGGGACAAGAAGATACAGAGTCTGGTTACACCTTCTCATATCAAACAACCTTAGGGCTGCGATCCTTGACTTTACCATCAATCTTTAATGAACTCAGGCAGTCATTGCTTTTGGCCTCCTCTCGTATGTGCACAACCAAATCAGAAGGGGTTAGAGAAGAGGAAAGTATTCAGGATCTTCTCTCACTGTCTGTGTGGGAACCAATTGGAAGGCTGTAGGTTTTTCTACATCTTATCTGCATAACTTGAACAATGCCGGTACACTAAACTGGAGACTCCACGGCCTGTTCCTCATTCTCTCATCTCCTGTCTGGAAGTTTCATGCCTGTGCTGCGTGAAGGATCATATCTAGAAACCATCAGACCCATTCTCATCACCTTCATCAAGTCCCTCCTCTTCCTCCTGTGCCTCTCTCCCATTCTCCGGCTCAGCATCTCTCCTCCTCCCCTCCAGCGTACCTGACCCAGCCCCGGCAAACCATCGAAGTCCTGCGAAGGAGAGGATGTGCATCTGCGCCTAGTGGATACCCTGTTCTTTTCTTCTGCGAGACAGACCACTGTTTGAAGAGCGGAAGATCTGGGCAAGGAAAGATGCCGCTGTGGGGGTTTGCGGGTCTGAAGGAGAAGGTGCTTAATCCAGGGAAGGAGGAGTTGAAGAGCAATGTTGGTGACTCTATGGGGAACTTACAGAAGTAAGTATGAACACCTTTGAATTGGAGTCTTACCAGTTAAAGGAAGAGGAGAGTATTACATGCGCTTGAGTTACATACACTGTATACTGACTGTATCAGGAGAATATTGCGCAATATTATTCTATATAAAAGAATACCATTTGAAAAGAAATATTTAGAACATGTTAAATAATACAGTATATTACCCTAGAAGGAACACTGCAAAGTAAAAAAATGTAAAGGTTTGTGACAAAAAATCACTAGCATTGTATGAGAATGAAACATTTTATGTTCTCGTGTCATGAATAAATTCACTACAATTACCCCCGCTGTTTATTCTGCACCATTCAAAAAAGGTATAAAGATTCACAGAAATTTGAGGTGCTCTGATATTAAAAATATATTTCATATCAAGTACAGACAGCTTAATATACTTTAAATAATTTCCTGTGCTGTGTAATATTGCTAGGAAATCTAAAAGGTAGTGTGATACTCTTACAAAACTACAAATAATATTGAGGATTGACACGATAGAACCATCGCATTATAAGAGAGAGAGTGAAAGAGAGAGCACAGTTTCATAAAACGGAATGTATGGGCACACGCTTAATAATTTAACTACTCATTTAATATTTATTTTCTTTCCTACTCAAAATTTGCTCAATTTTTAGAGAGTTTAAACTGAACATAACTTCATTTAGATTGTACATACTGTAGGCTTATTAAGTGCACCCTTTTCTTTTATAAACATAAAAAAATACAAAAGTATTACAAGTTGCACAATATTGCATTAATATTTCTAAACGCTGCATATTTTATGACATATTACAAATTAAAATAATTCATTCTGATTGCAATGGCAACCACAAAAATGAAGGTACAAGCTGTTCTGTAACAAATCAACGTAAGAGCCGCTGTTTATTCAGGCTTTATTCTCGATCTTGACAGGTTTTTAAAGTTTAATTTAGGAAAACGTATTGTCCTCATATAGCCTAGTGATTTTGTAGCTTTACATTACTGTAAGACACGTGAATTTTACATTTCAATTCACATGGTCTCAAAAGAAGTAGGGGTATTCAAAATTGTAAAGAATTATTTTGTAATTGTTCTTGCTGTTGACTGAAAATTGAAAAAAGTGAATAAAAAACATACAGTTTCAGACATTTTTCTTTGATCATTTTCGCTTTAAATGTAACTTGAGTATTTTTTCCTTTTATGCAAATACCAAAACTCTGTAAGAACATTTGTTGAGGTCTTCACATTGAAACTATTAAATTTTACTTTTAAAACATGCCAACTATAGAATAAAAATTATTACAATCTTTTGAAAATATATTGCAAATTAAAAATAAGATTATAAACAAAGCTTTTATTAACTCAATGCATTGGTATGCATTGCAATAAAATCATGTGATATCATGCTGAGAGTCTACCAGACCACAACATCACCTCATGTACAATAACAAAGCTTCCAGTTCATCTTCTTTGCAAATATCAGGGGCAGGCACTGCTGTGTCTCTTGATCCTCTGTTCAGAATTCTCCAGTGTGCAGCTTTTAGTGAGAACCCTCCTCTGTGTGCGGAAGAACTCAGGTGTACATTTCAAAATAGACAGATGAAAGTAATTCCTGTGAGGTGGAGGATGAGAGGAAAGATGGAGGTTTGGTAATGGAACAGGTGCATGTGGGCAAGAGGAAAGGAGAGGAAGGGAGTATCAAACGCAGTGTGACCTTTTCAATGCAACACCCTGGCAACCAATTTGTCAGTCAACGAAAAGAGCTTCACTCTGTCCTCCTAGTACGTAATAGATGGATAGATAGTGGTCTCATTTTATGAATACATTTATTTTCTACACACACAAATATACATGTACATATTATTAAATTTAGAATATCTTTTTTTGTGTAGGAAAATTGATGGGACCAATGTGTCTGAGGAGGACAATATCGAGCTGACAGAAGATGGTCGGCCAGTGGCAGCGCCTAAACACAACCCACCCCTGTTGGATTGTGGTTGCTTCGGACTTCCAAAACGTTACATTATCGCCATGCTCAGCGGATTTGGCTTCTGCATCTCATTTGGCATCCGCTGCAACCTGGGCGTGGCCAT